>NW_027524853.1:0-27132 GCF_052094955.1 Ictidomys tridecemlineatus
TACATCAACAGCAAACAAACCATAGAGATAGAACTTGAAACTGCTTTATTGTGTCAAGTTTCAAAGAGCTAGCACAAACCGTGTTTGATTTAGAGTTCCAAATACATGTATCCCTATAGGAGAAAACACAGTGAAACCTCAAAATGAAACCGGTTACTGCCAACGAACGGTTTAACCTAGAAGAACGAAATTTGGCGTGCCAAGTGGGATTGTTGTACTGATCATTACCTGAAAGTTTCATCAAGATTGGGTGAAAAAGTGTGTGCTGAGATTTCAGGCAACTCGTAGTTTTTTGGAAGCTTAGCAGGCCCTTTCCATGAAAGTGATTCTCGCCAGTCTCTGCTTAGGGCTACATCAACAGCAAACAAACCATAGAGATAGAACTTGAAACTGCTTTATTGTGTCAAGTTTCAAAGAGCTAGCACAAACCGTGTTTGATTTAGAGTTCCAAATCCATGTATCCCTATAGGAGAAAACAGAGTGAAACCTCAAAATGAAACCGGTTACTGCCAACGAACGGTTGAACCTAGAAGAACAAAATTTGGCGAGCCAAGTGGGATTGGTGTACTGATCATTACCTGAAAGTTTCATCAAGATCGGGTGAAAAAGTGTTTGCTGAGATTTCAGGCAACTCGTAGTTTTTTGGAAGCTTGGAAGGTTCTTTCAATGAAAGTGATTCTCGCCATTCTCTGCTTAGGTCTACATCAACAGCAAACAAACCATAGAGATAGAACTTGAATCTGCTTTATTGTGTCAAGTTTCAAAGAGCTAGCACAAACCGTGTTTGATTTAGAGTTCAAAATACCTGTATCCCTATAGGAGAAAACAGAGTGAAACCTCAAAATGAAACCGGTTACTGCCAACGAACGGTTTAAACTAGAAGAACGAAATTTGGCGAGCCAAGTGGGATTGGTGTACTGATCATTACCTGAAAGTATCATCAAGATTGGGTGAAAAAGTGTGTGCTGAGATTTCAGGCAACTCGTAGTTTTTTGGAAGCTTGGCAGGTCCTTTCCATGAAAGTGATTCTCGCCAGTCTCTGCTTAGGGCTACATCAACAGCAAACAAACCATAGAGATAGAACTTGAAACTGCTTTATTGTGTCAAGTTTCAAAGAGCTAGCACAAACCGTGTTTGATTTAGAGTTCCAAATACATGTATCCCTATAGGAGAAAACAGAGTGAAACCTCAAAATGAAACCGGTTACTGCCAACGAACGGTTTAACCTAGAAGAACGAAATTTGGCGAGCCAAGTGGGATTGGTGTACTGATCATTACCTGAAAGTATCATCAAGATTGGGTGAAAAAGTGTTTGCTGAGATCAGGCAACTTGTAGTTTTTTGGAACCTTGGCAGGCCCTTTCCATGAAAGTGATTCTCGCCAGTCTCTGCTTAGGGCTACATCAACAGCAAACAAACCATAGAAATAGAACTTGAAACTGCTTTATTGTGTCAAGTTTCAAAGCGATAGCACAAACCGTGTTTGATTTAGACTTCCAAATACATGTATCCCTATAGGAGAAAACAGAGTGAAACCTCAAAATGAAACCGGTTACTGCCAACGAACGGTTTAACCTAGAAGAACGAAATTTGGCGAGCCAAGTGGGATTTGTGTACTGATCATTACCTGAAAGTTTCATCAAGATTAGGTGAAAAA
This sequence comes from Ictidomys tridecemlineatus, assembly GCF_052094955.1. Taxonomy (NCBI): domain Eukaryota; kingdom Metazoa; phylum Chordata; class Mammalia; order Rodentia; family Sciuridae; genus Ictidomys; species Ictidomys tridecemlineatus. The sequence goes on from NW_027524853.1 coordinate 1,657, forward strand.
GTGTGTGCTGAGATTTCAGGAAACTCGTAGTTTTTTGGAAGCTTGGCAGGCCCTTTCCATGAAAGTGATTCTCGCCAGTCTCTGCTTAGGGCTACATCAACAGCAAACAAACCATAGAGATAGAACTTGAAACTGCTTTATTGTGTCAAGTTTCAAAGAGCTAGCACAAACCGTGTTTGATTTAGAGTTCCAAATACATGTATCCCTATAGGAGAAAACAGAGTGAAACCTCAAAATGAAACCGGTTACTGCCAACGAACGGTTTAACCTAGAAGAACGAAATTTGGCGAGCCAAGTGGGATTGGTGTACTGATCATTACCTGAAAGTTTCATCAAGATTGGGTGAAAAAGTGTTTGCTGAGATTTCAGGCAACTCGTAGTTTTTTTGGAAGCTTGGCAGGCCCTTTCCATGAAAGTGATTCTCGCCAGTCTCTGCTTAGGGCTACATCAACAGCAAACAAACCATAGAGATAGAACTTGAAACTGCTTTATTGTGTCAAGTTTCAAAGAGCTAGCACAAACCGTGTTTGATTTAGAGTTACAAATACATGTATCCCTATAGGAGAAAACAGAGTGAAACCTCAAAATGAAACCGGTTACTGCCAAAGAACGGTTTAACCAAGAACAACGAAATTTGGCGAGCCAAGTGGGATTCGTGTACTGATCATTACCTGAAAGTATCATCAAGATTGGGTGACAAAGTGTTTGCTGAGATTTCAGGCAACTCGTAGTTTTTTGGAAGCTTGGAAGGACCTTTCCATGAAAGTGACTCTCGCCAGTCTCTGCTTAGGGCTACATCAACAGCAAACAAATCATAGAGATAGAACTTGAAACTGCTTTATTGTGTCAAGTTTCAAAGAGCTAGCACAAACCGTGTTTGATTTAGAGTTCCAAATACATGTATCCCTATAGGAGAAAACAGAGTGAAACCTCAAAATGAAACCGGTAACTGCCAACGAACGGTTTAACCTAGAAGAACGAAATTTGGTGAGCCAAGTGGGATTGCTGTACTGATCATTACCTGAAAGTTTCATCAAGATTGGGTGAAAAAGTGTTTGCTGAGATTTCAGGCAACTCGTAGTTTTTTGGAAGCTTGGCAGGCCCTTTCCATGAAAGTGATTCTCGCCAGTTTCTGCTTAGGGCTACATCAACAGCAAACAAACCATAGAGATAGAACTTGAAACTGCTTTATTGTGTCAAGTTTCAAAGAGCTAGCACAAACCGTGTTTGATTTAGAGTTCCAAATACATGTATCCCTATAGGAGAAAACAGAGTGAAACCTCAAAATGAAACCGGTTACTGCCAACGAACGGTTTAACCTAGAAGAATGAAATTTGGCGAGCCAAGTGGGATTGGTGTACTGATCATTACCTGAAAGTTTCATCAAGATTGGGTGAAAAAGTGTGTGCTGAGATTTCAGGCAACTCGTAGTTTTTTGGAAGCTTGGCAGGCCCTTTCCATGAAAGTGATTCTCGCCAGTCTCTGCTTAGGGCTACATCAACAGCAAACAAACCATAGAGATAGAACTTGAAACTGCTTTATTGTGTCAAGTTTCAAAGAGCTAGCACAAACCGTGTTTGATTTAGAGTTCCAAATACATGTATCCCTATAGGAGAAAACAGAGTGAAACCTCAAAATGAAACCGGTTACTGCCAACGAACGGTTTAACCTAGAAGAACGAATTTTGGCGAGCCAAGTGGGATTGGTGTACTGATCAATACCTGAAAGTTTCATCAAGATTGGGTGAAAAAGTGTGTGCTGAGATTTCAGGCAACTCGTAGTATTTTGGAAGCTTAGCAGGCCCTTTCCATGAAAGTGATTCTCGCCAGTCTCTGCTTAGGGCTACATCAACAGCAAACAAACCATTAAGATAGAACTTGACACTGCTTTATTGTGTCAAGTTTCAAAGAGCTAGCACAAACCGTGTTTGATTTAGAGTTCCAAATACATGTATCCCTATAGGAGAAAACAGAGTGAAACCTCAAAATGAAACCGGTTACTGCCAACGAACGGTTTAACCTAGAAGAACGAAATTTGGCGAGCCAAGTGGGATTGGTGTACTGATCATTACCTGAAAGTATCATCAAGATTGGGTGAAAAAGAGTTTGCTGACATCAGGCAACTTGTAGTTTTTTGGAAGCTTGGCAGGCCCTTTCCATGAAAGTGATTCTCGCCAGTCTCTGCTTAGGGCTACATCAACAGCAAACAAACCATAGAGATAGAACTTGAAACTGCTTTATTGTGTCAAGTTTCAAAGAGCTAGCACAAACCATGTTTGATTTAGAGTTCCAAATACATGTATCCCTATAGGAGAAAACAGAGTGAAACCTCAAAATGAAACCGGTTACTGCCAACGAACGGTTTAACCTAGAAGAACGAAATTTGGCCAGCCAAGTGGGAATGCTATACTGATCATTACCTGAAAGTTTCATCAAGATTGGGTGAAAAAGTGTTTGCTGAGATTTCAGGCAACTCGTAGTTTTTTGGAAGCTTGGCAGGCCCTTTCCATGAAAGTGATTCTCGCCAGTCTCTGCTTAGGGCTACATCAACAGCAAACAAACCATAGAGATAGAACTTGAAACTGCTTTATTGTGTCAAGTTTCAAAGAGCTAGCACAAACCGTGTTTGATTTAGAGTTCCAAATACATGTATCCCTATAGGAGAAAACAGAGTGAAACCTCAAAATGAAACCGGTTACTGCCAACGAACGGTTTAACCTAGAAGAACGAAATTTGGAGAGCCAAGTGGGATTCGTGTACTGATCATTACCTGAAAGTATCATCAAGATTGGGTGAAAAAGTGTTTGCTGAGATTTCAGGCAACTCGTAGTTTTTTGGAAGCTTGGAAGGCCCTTTCCATGAAAGTGACTCTCGCCAGTCTCTGCTTAGGGCTACATCAACAGCAAACAAACCATAGAGATAGAACTTGAAACTGCTTTATTGTGTCAAGTTTCAAAGAGCTAGCACAAACCGTGTTTGATTTAGAGTTCCAAATACATGTATCCCTATAGGAGAAAACAGAGTGAAACCTCAAAATGAAACCGGTTACTGCCAAGGAACGGTTTAACCAAGAACAATGAAATTTGGCGAGCCAAGTGGGATTCCTGTACTGATCATTACCTGAAAGTATCATCAAGATTGGGTGAAAAAGTGTTTGCTGAGATTTCAGGCAACTCGTAGTTTTTTGGAAGCTTGGAAGGACCTTTCCATGAAAGTGACTCTCGCCAGTCTCTGCTTAGGGCTACATCAACAGCAAACAAACCATAGAGATAGAACTTGAAACTGCTTTATTGTGTCAAGTTTCAAAGAGCTAGCACAAACCGTGTTTGATTTCGAGTTCCAAATACATGTATCCCTATAGGAGAAAACAGAGTGAAACCTCAAAATGAAACCGGTTACTGCCAACGAACGGTTTAACCTAGAAGAACGAAATTTGGCGAGTCAAGTGGGATTGCTGTACTGATCATTACCTGAAAGTTTAATCAAGATTGGGTGAAAAAGTGTTTGCTGAGATTTCAGGCAACTCGTAGTTTTTTGGAAGCTTGGCAGGCCCTTTCCATGAAAGTGATTCTCGCCAGTCTCTGCTTAGGGCTACATCAACAGCAAACAAACCATAGAGATAGAACTTGAAACTGCTTTATTGTGTCAAGTTTCAAAGAGCTAGCACAAACCGTGTTTGATTTAGAGTTACAAATACATGTATCCCTATAGGAGAAAACACAGTGAAACCTCAAAATGAAACCGGTTACTGCCAAAGAACGGTTTAACCTAGAACAACGAAATTTGGCGAGCCAAATGGGATTCGTGTACTGATCATTACCTGAAAGTATCATCAAGATTGGGTGAAAAAGTGTTTGCTGAGATTTCAGGCAACTCGTAGTTTTTTGGAAGCTTGGAAGGCCCTTTCCATGAAAGTGACTCTCGCCAGTCTCTGCTTAGGGCTACATCAACAGCAAACAAACCATTAAGATAGAACTTGAAACTGCTTTATTGTGTCAAGTTTCAAAGAGCTAGCACAAACCGTGTTTGATTTAGAGTTCTAAATACATGTATCCCTATAGGAGAAAACAGAGTGAAACCTCAAAATGAAACCGGTTACTGCCAAGGAACGGTTTAACCAAGAACAATGAAATTTGGCGAGCCAAGTGGGATTCGTGTCCTGATCATTACCTGAAAGTATCATCAAGATTGGGTGACAAAGTGTTTGCTGTGATTTCAGGCAACTCGTAGTTTTTTGGAAGCTTGGAAGGACCTTTCTATGAAAGTGACTCTCGCCAGTCTCTGCTTAGGGCTACATCAACAGCAAACAAATCATAGAGATAGAACTTGAAACTGCTTTATTGTGTCAAGTTTCAAAGAGCTAGCACAAACCGTGTTTGATTTAGAGTTCCAAATACATGTATCCCTATAGGAGAAAACAGAGTGAAACCTCAAAATGAAACCGGTAACTGCCAACGAACGGTTTAACCTAGAAGAACGAAATTTGGTGAGCCAAGTGGGATTGCTGTACTGATCATTACCTGAAAGTTTCATCAAGATTGGGTGAAAAAGTGTTTGCTGAGATTTCAGGCAACTCGTAGTTTTTTGGAAGCTTGGCAGGCCCTTTCCATGAAAGTGATTCTCGCCAGTCTCTGCTTAGGGCTACATCAACAGCAAACAAACCATAGAGATAGAACTTGAAACTGCTTTATTGTGTCAAGTTTCAAAGAGCTAGCACAAACCGTGTTTGATTTAGAGTTCCAAATACATGTATCCCTATAGGAGAAAACAGAGTGAAACCTCAAAATGAAACCGGTAACTGCCAACGAACGGTTTAACCTAGAAGAACGAAATTTGGTGAGCCAAGTGGGATTGCTGTACTGATCATTACCTGAAAGTTTCATCATGATTGGGTGAAAAAGTGTTTGCTGAGATTTCAGGCAACTCGTAGTTTTTTGGAAGCTTGGCAGGCCCTTTCCATGAAAGTGATTCTCGCCAGTCTCTGCTTAGGGCTACATCAACAGCAAACAAACCATAGAGATAGAACTTGAAACTGCTTTATTGTGTCAAGTTTCAAAGAGCTAGCACAAACCGTGTTTGATTTAGAGTTCCAAATACATGTATCCCTATAGGAGAAAACAGAGTGAAACCTCAAAATGAAACCGGTTACTGCCAACGAACGGTTTAACCTAGAAGAATGAAATTTGGCGAGCCAAGTGGGATTGGTGTACTGATCATTACCTGAAAGTTTCATCAAGATTGGGTGAAAAAGTGTGTGCTGAGTTTTCAGGCAACTCGTAGTTTTTTGGAAGCTTGGCAGGCCCTTTCCATGAAAGTGATTCTCGCCAGTCTCTGCTTAGGGCTACATCAACAGCAAACAAACCATAGAGATAGAACTTGAAACTGCTTTATTGTGTCAAGTTTCAAAGAGCTAGCACAAACCGTGTTTGATTTAGAGTTCCAAATACATGTATCCCTATAGGAGAAAACAGAGTGAAACCTCAAAATGAAACCGGTTACTGCCAACGAACGGTTTAACCTAGAAGAACGAATTTTGGCGAGCCAAGTGGGATTGGTGTACTGATCAATACCTGAAAGTTTCATCAAGATTGGGTGAAAAAGTGTGTGCTGAGATTTCAGGCAACTCGTAGTATTTTGGAAGCTTAGCAGGCCCTTTCCATGAAAGTGATTCTCGCCAGTCTCTGCTTAGGGCTACATCAACAGCAAACAAACCATTAAGATAGAACTTGACACTGCTTTATTGTGTCAAGTTTCAAAGAGCTAGCACAAACCGTGTTTGATTTAGAGTTCCAAATACATGTATCCCTATAGGAGAAAACAGAGTGAAACCTCAAAATGAAACCGGTTACTGCCAACGAACGGTTTAACCTAGAAGAACGAAATTTGGCGAGCCAAGTGGGATTGGTGTACTGATCATTACCTGAAAGTATCATCAAGATTGGGTGAAAAAGAGTTTGCTGACATCAGGCAACTTGTAGTTTTTTGGAAGCTTGGCAGGCCCTTTCCATGAAAGTGATTCTCGCCAGTCTCTGCTTAGGGCTACATCAACAGCAAACAAACCATAGAGATAGAACTTGAAACTGCTTTATTGTGTCAAGTTTCAAAGAGCTAGCACAAACCATGTTTGATTTAGAGTTCCAAATACATGTATCCCTATAGGAGAAAACAGAGTGAAACCTCAAAATGAAACCGGTTACTGCCAACGAACGGTTTAACCTAGAAGAACGAAATTTGGCCAGCCAAGTGGGAATGCTGTACTGATCATTACCTGAAAGTTTCATCAAGATTGGGTGAAAAAGTGTTTGCTGAGATTTCAGGCAACTCGTAGTTTTTTGGAAGCTTGGCAGGCCCTTTCCATGAAAGTGATTCTCGCCAGTCTCTGCTTAGGGCTACATCAACAGCAAACAAACCATAGAGATAGAACTTGAAACTGCTTTATTGTGTCAAGTTTCAAAGAGCTAGCACAAACCGTGTTTGATTTAGAGTTCCAAATACATGTATCCCTATAGGAGAAAACAGAGTGAAACCTCAAAATGAAACCGGTTACTGCCAACGAACGGTTTAACCTAGAAGAACGAAATTTGGAGAGCCAAGTGGGATTCGTGTACTGATCATTACCTGAAAGTATCATCAAGATTGGGTGAAAAAGTGTTTGCTGAGATTTCAGGCAACTCGTAGTTTTTTGGAAGCTTGGAAGGCCCTTTCCATGAAAGTGACTCTCGCCAGTCTCTGCTTAGGGCTACATCAACAGCAAACAAACCATAGAGATAGAACTTGAAACTGCTTTATTGTGTCAAGTTTCAAAGAGCTAGCACAAACCGTGTTTGATTTAGAGTTCCAAATACATGTATCCCTATAGGAGAAAACAGAGTGAAACCTCAAAATGAAACCGGTTACTGCCAAGGAACGGTTTAACCAAGAACAATGAAATTTGGCGAGCCAAGTGGGATTCCTGTACTGATCATTACCTGAAAGTATCATCAAGATTGGGTGAAAAAGTGTTTGCTGAGATTTCAGGCAACTCGTAGTTTTTTGGAAGCTTGGAAGGACCTTTCCATGAAAGTGACTCTCGCCAGTCTCTGCTTAGGGCTACATCAACAGCAAACAAACCATAGAGATAGAACTTGAAACTGCTTTATTGTGTCAAGTTTCAAAGAGCTAGCACAAACCGTGTTTGATTTCGAGTTCCAAATACATGTATCCCTATAGGAGAAAACAGAGTGAAACCTCAAAATGAAACCGGTTACTGCCAACGAACGGTTTAACCTAGAAGAACGAAATTTGGCGAGTCAAGTGGGATTGCTGTACTGATCATTACCTGAAAGTTTAATCAAGATTGGGTGAAAAAGTGTTTGCTGAGATTTCAGGCAACTCGTAGTTTTTTGGAAGCTTGGCAGGCCCTTTCCATGAAAGTGATTCTCGCCAGTCTCTGCTTAGGGCTACATCAACAGCAAACAAACCATAGAGATAGAACTTGAAACTGCTTTATTGTGTCAAGTTTCAAAGAGCTAGCACAAACCGTGTTTGATTTAGAGTTACAAATACATGTATCCCTATAGGAGAAAACACAGTGAAACCTCAAAATGAAACCGGTTACTGCCAAAGAACGGTTTAACCTAGAACAACGAAATTTGGCGAGCCAAATGGGATTCGTGTACTGATCATTACCTGAAAGTATCATCAAGATTGGGTGAAAAAGTGTTTGCTGAGATTTCAGGCAACTCGTAGTTTTTTGGAAGCTTGGAAGGCCCTTTCCATGAAAGTGACTCTCGCCAGTCTCTGCTTAGGGCTACATCAACAGCAAACAAACCATAGAGATAGAACTTGAAACTGCTTTATTGTGTCAAGTTTCAAAGAGCTAGCACAAACCGTGTTTGATTTAGAGTTCTAAATACATGTATCCCTATAGGAGAAAACAGAGTGAAACCTCAAAATGAAACCGGTTACTGCCAAGGAACGGTTTAACCAAGAACTATGAAATTTGGCGAGCCAAGTGGGATTCGTGTACTGATCATTACCTGAAAGTATCATCAAGATTGGGTGACAAAGTGTTTGCTGTGATTTCAGGCAACTCGTAGTTTTTTGGAAGCTTGGAAGGACCTTTCTATGAAAGTGACTCTCGCCAGTCTCTGCTTAGGGCTACATCAACAGCAAACAAATCATAGAGATAGAACTTGAAACTGCTTTATTGTGTCAAGTTTCAAAGAGCTAGCACAAACCGTGTTTGATTTAGAGTTCCAAATACATGTATCCCTATAGGAGAAAACAGAGTGAAACCTCAAAATGAAACCGGTAACTGCCAACGAACGGTTTAACCTAGAAGAACGAAATTTGGTGAGCCAAGTGGGATTGCTGTACTGATCATTACCTGAAAGTTTCATCAAGATTGGGTGAAAAAGTGTTTGCTGAGATTTCAGGCAACTCGTAGTTTTTTGGAAGCTTGGCAGGCCCTTTCCATGAAAGTGATTCTCGCCAGTTTCTGCTTAGGGCTACATCAACAGCAAACAAACCATAGAGATAGAACTTGAAACTGCTTTATTGTGTCAAGTTTCAAAGAGCTAGCACAAACCGTGTTTGATTTAGAGTTCCAAATACATGTATCCCTATAGGAGAAAACAGAGTGAAACCTCAAAATGAAACCGGTTACTGCCAATGAACGGTTTAATCTAGAAGAATGAAATTTGGCGAGCCAAGTGGGATTGGTGTACTGATCATTACCTGAAAGTTTCATGAAGATTGGGTGAAAAAGTGTGTGCTGAGATTTCAGGCAACTCGTAGTTTTTTGGAAGCTTGGCAGGCCCTTTCCATGAAAGTGATTCTCGCCAGTCTCTGCTTAGGGCTACATCAACAGCAAACAAACCATAGAGATAGAACTTGAAACTGCTTTATTGTGTCAAGTTTCAAAGAGCTAGCACAAACCGTGTTTGATTTAGAGTTCCAAATACATGTATCCCTATAGGAGAAAACAGAGTGAAACCTCAAAATGAAACCGGTTACTGCCAACGAACGGTTTAACCTAGAAGAACGAAATTTGGCGAGCCAAGTGGGATTGGTGTACTGATCAATACCTGAAAGTTTCATCAAGATTGGGTGAAAAAGTGTGTGCTGAGATTTCAGGCAACTCGTAGTATTTTGGAAGCTTATCAGGCCCTTTCCATGAAAGTGATTCTCGCCAGTCTCTGCTTAGGGCTACATCAACAGCAAACAAACCATTAAGATAGAACTTGACACTGCTTTATTGTGTCAAGTTTCAAAGAGCTAGCACAAACCGTGTTTGATTTAGAGTTCCAAATACATGTATCCCTATAGGAGAAAACAGAGTGAAACCTCAAAATGAAACCGGTTACTGCCAACGAACGGTTTAACCTAGAAGAACGAAATTTGGCGAGCCAAGTGGGATTGGTGTACTGATCATTACCTGAAAGTATCATCAAGATTGGGTGAAAAAGTGTTTGCTGAGATCAGGCAACTTGTAGTTTTTTGGAAGCTTGGCAGGCCCTTTCCATGAAAGTGATTCTCGCCAGTCTCTGCTTAGGGCTACATCAACAGCAAACAAACCATAGAGATAGAACTTGAAACTGCTTTATTGTGTCAAGTTTCAAAGAGCTAGCACAAACCATGTTTGATTTAGAGTTCCAAATATATGTATCCCTATAGGAGAAAACAGAGTGAAACCTCAAAATGAAACCGGTTACTGCCAACGAACGGTTTAACCTAGAAGAACGAAATTTGGCCAGCCAAGTGGGAATGCTGTACTGATCATTACCTGAAAGTTTCATCAAGATTGGGTGAAAAAGTGTTTGCTGAGATTTCAGGCAATTCGTAGTTTTTTGGAAGCTTGGCAGGCCCTTTCCATGAAAGTGATTCTCGCCAGTCTCTGCTTAGGGCTACATCAACAGCAAACAAACCATAGAGATAGAACTTGAAACTGCTTTATTGTGTCAAGTTTCAAAGAGCTAGCACAAACCGTGTTTGATTTAGAGTTCCAAATACATGTATCCCTATAGGAGAAAACAGAGTGAAACCTCAAAATGAAACCGGTTACTGCCAACGAACGGTTTAACCTAGAAGAACGAAATTTGGAGAGCCAAGTGGGATTCGTGTACTGATCATTACCTGAAAGTATCATCAAGATTGGGTGAAAAAGTGTTTGCTGAGATTTCAGGCAACTCGTAGTTTTTTGGAAGCTTGGAAGGCCCTTTCCATGAAAGTGACTCTCGCCAGTCTCTGTTTAGGGCTACATCAACAGCAAACAAACCATAGAGATAGAACTTGAACCTGCTTTATTGTGTCAAGTTTCAAAGAGCTAGCACAAACCGTGTTTGATTTAGAGTTCCAAATACATGTATCCCTATAGGAGAAAACAGAGTGAAACCTCAAAATGAAACCGGTTACTGCCAACGAACGGTTTAACCTAGAAGAACGAAATTTGGCCAGCCAAGTGGGATTGCTGTACTGATCATTACCTGAAAGTTTAATCAAGATTGGGTGAAAAAGTGTTTGCTGAGATTTCAGGCAACTCGTAGTTTTTTGGAAGCTTGGCAGGCCCTTTCCATGAAAGTGATTCTCGCCAGTTTCTGCTTAGGGCTACATCAACAGCAAACAAACCATAGAGATAGAACTTGAAACTGCTTTATTGTGTCAAGTTTCAAAGAGCTAGCACAAACCGTGTTTGATTTAGAGTTACAAATACATGTATCCCTATAGGAGAAAACACAGTGAAACCTCAAAATGAAACCGGTTACTGCCAAAGAACGGTTTAACCTAGAACAACGAAATTTGGTGAGCCAAGTGGGATTCGTGTACTGATCATTACCTGAAAGTATCATCAAGATTGGGTGAAAAAGTGTTTGCTGAGATTTCAGGAAACTCGTAGTTTTTTGGAAGCTTGGAAGGCCCTTTCCATGAAAGTGACTCTCGCCAGTCTCTGCTTAGGGATACATCAACAGCAAACAAACCATAGAGATAGAACTTGAAACTGCTTTATTGTGTCAAGTTTCAAAGAGCTAGCACAAACCGTGTTTGATTTAGAGTTCCAAATACATGTATCCCTATAGGAGAAAACAGAGTGAAACCTCAAAATGAAACCGGTTACTGCCAAGGAACGGTTTAACCAAGAACAATGAAATTTGGCGAGCCAAGTGGGATTCGTGTACTGATCATTACCTGAACGTATCATCAAGATTGGGTGACAAAGTGTTTGCTGAGATTTCAGGCAACTCGTAGTTTTTTGGAAGCTTGGAAGGACCTTTCCATGAAAGAGATTCTCGCCAGTCTCTGCTTAGGGCTACATCAACAGCAAACAAATCATAGAGATAGAACTTGAAACTGCTTTATTGTGTCAAGTTTCAAAGAGCTAGCACAAACCGTGTTTGATTTAGAGTTCCAAATACATGTATCCCTATAGGAGAAAACAGAGTGAAACCTCAAAATGAAACCGGTAACTGCCAACGAACGGTTTAACCTAGAAGAACGAAATTTGGTGAGCCAAGTGGGATTGCTGTACTGATCATTACCTGAAAGTTTCATCAAGATTGGGTGAAAAAGTGTTTGCTGAGATTTCAGGCAACTCGTAGTTTTTTGGAAGCTTGGCAGGCCCTTTCCATGAAAGTGATTCTCGCCAGTTTCTGCTTAGGGCTACATCAACAGCAAACAAACCATAGAGATAGAACTTGAAACTGCTTTATTGTGTCAAGTTTCAAAGAGCTAGCACAAACCGTGTTTGATTTAGAGTTCCAAATACATGTATCCCTATAGGAGAAAACAGAGTGAAACCTCAAAATGAAACCGGTTACTGCCAACGAATGGTTTAACCTAGAAGAATGAAATTTGGCGAGCCAAGTGGGATTGGTGTACTGATCATTACCTGAAAGTTTCATCAAGATTGGGTGAAAAAGTGTGTGCTGAGATTTCAGGAAACTCGTAGTTTTTTGGAAGCTTGGCAGGCCCTTTCCATGAAAGTGATTCTCGCCAGTCTCTGCTTAGGGCTACATCAACAGCAAACAAACCATAGAGATAGAACTTGAAACTGCTTTATTGTGTCAAGTTTCAAAGAGCTAGCACAAACCGTGTTTGATTTAGAGTTCCAAATACATGTATCCCTATAGGAGAAAACAGAGTGAAACCTCAAAATGAAACCGGTTACTCCCAATGAACGGTTTAACCTAGAAGAACGAAATTTGGCGAGCCAAGTGGGATTGGTGTACTGATCAATACCTGAAAGTTTCATCAAGATTGGGTGAAAAAGTGTGTGCTGAGATTTCAGGCAACTCGTAGTATTTTGGAAGCTTAGCAGGCCCTTTCCATGAAAGTGATTCTCGCCAGTCTCTGCTTAGGGCTACATCAACAGCAAACAAACCATTAAGATAGAACTTGACACTGCTTTATTGTGTCAAGTTTCAAAGAGCTAGCACAAACCGTGTTTGATTTAGAGTTCCAAATACATGTATCCCTATAGGAGAAAACAGAGTGAAACCTCAAAATGAAACCGGTTACTGCCAACGAACGGTTTAACCTAGAAGAACGAAATTTGGCGAGCCAAGTGGGATTGGTGTACTGATCATTACCTGAAAGTTTCATCAAGATTGGGTGAAAAAGTGTGTGCTGAGATTTCAGGCAACTCGTAGTATTTTGAAAGCTTAGCAGGCCCTTTACATGAAAGTTATTCTCGCCAGTCTCTGCTTAGGGCTACATCAACAGCAAACAAACCATAGAGATAGAACTTGAAACTGCTTTATTGTGTCAAGTTTCAAAGAGCTAGCACAAACCGTGTTTGATTTAGAGTTCCAAATACATGTATCCCTAGAGGAGAAAACAGAGTGAAACCTCAAAATGAAACCGGTTACTGCCAATGAACGGTTTAATCTAGAAGAATGAAATTTGGCGAGCCAAGTGGGATTGGTGTACTGATCATTACCTGAAAGTTTCATCAAGATTGGGTGAAAAAGTGTGTGCTGAGATTTCAGGCAACTCGTAGTTTTTTGGAAGCTTGGCAGGCCCTTTCCATGAAAGTGATTCTCGCCAGTCTCTGCTTAGGGCTACATCAACAGCAAACAAACCATAGAGATAGAACTTGAAACTGCTTTATTGTGTCAAGTTTCAAAGAGCTAGCACAAACCGTGTTTGATTTAGAGTTCCAAATACATGTATCCCTATATGAGAAAACAGAGTGAAACCTCAAAATGAAACCGGTTACTGCCAACGAACGGTTTAACCAAGAACAATGAAATTTGGCGAGCCAAGTGGGATTCGTGTACTGATCATTACCTGAAAGTATCATCAAGATTGGGTGAAAAAGTGTTTGCTGAGATCAGGCAACTTGTAGTTTTTTGGAAGCTTGGCAGGCCCTTTCCATGAAAGTGATTCTCGCCAGTCTCTGCTTAGGGCTACATCAACAGCAAACAAAGCATAGAGATAGAACTTGAAACTGCTTTATTGTGTCAAGTTTCAAAGAGCTAGCACAAACCATGTTTGATTTAGAGTTCCAAATACATGTATCCCTATAGGAGAAAACAGAGTGAAACCTCAAAATGAAACCGGTTACTGCCAACGAACGGTTTAACCTAGAAGAACGAAATTTGGCCAGCCAAGTGGGATTGCTGTACTGATCATTACCTGAAAGTTTAATCAAGATTGGGTGAAAAAGTGTTTGCTGAGATTTCAGGCAACTCGTAGTTTTTTGGAAGCTTGGCAGGCCCTTTCCATGAAAGTGATTCTCGCCAGTTTCTGCTTAGGGCTACATCAACGGCAAACAAACCATAGAGATAGAACTTGAAACTGCTTTATTGTGTCAAGTTTCAAAGAGCTAGCACAAACCGTGTTTGATTTAGAGTTACAAATACATGTATCCCTATAGGAGAAAACACAGTGAAACCTCAAAATGAAACCGGTTACTGCCAAAGAACGGTTTAACCTAGAACAACGAAATTTGGTGAGCCAAGTGGGATTCGTGTACTGATCATTACCTGAAAGTATCATCAAGATTGGGTGAAAAAGTGTTTGCTGAGATTTCAGGAAACTCGTAGTTTTTTGGAAGCTTGGAAGGCCCTTTCCATGAAAGTGACTCTCGCCAGTCTCTGCTTAGGGATACATCAATAGCAAACAAACCATAGAGATAGAACTTGAAACTGCTTTATTGTGTCAAGTTTCAAAGAGCTAGCACAAACCGTGTTTGATTTAGAGTTCCAAATACATGTATCCCTATAGGAGAAAACAGAGTGAAACCTCAAAATGAAACCGGTTACTGCCAAGGAACGGTTTAACCAAGAACAATGAAATTTGGCGAGCCAAGTGGGATTCGTGTACTGATCATTACCTGAACGTATCATCAAGATTGGGTGACAAAGTGTTTGCTGAGATTTCAGGCAACTCGTAGTTTTTTGGAAGCTTGGAAGGACCTTTCCATGAAAGAGATTCTCGCCAGTCTCTGCTTAGGGCTACATCAACAGCAAACAAATCATAGAGATAGAACTTGAAACTGCTTTATTGTGTCAAGTTTCAAAGAGCTAGCACAAACCGTGTTTGATTTAGAGTTCCAAATACATGTATCCCTATAGGAGAAAACAGAGTGAAACCTCAAAATGAAACCGGTAACTGCCAACGAACGGTTTAACCTAGAAGAACGAAATTTGGTGAGCCAAGTGGGATTGCTGTACTGATCATTACCTGAAAGTTTCATCAAGATTGGGTGAAAAAGTGTTTGCTGAGATTTCAGGCAACTCGTAGTTTTTTGGAAGCTTGGCAGGCCCTTTCCATGAAAGTGATTCTCGCCAGTTTCTGCTTAGGGCTACATCAACAGCAAACAAACCATAGAGATAGAACTTGAAACTGCTTTATTGTGTCAAGTTTCAAAGAGCTAGCACAAACCGTGTTTGATTTAGAGTTCCAAATACATGTATCCCTATAGGAGAAAACAGAGTGAAACCTCAAAATGAAACCGGTTACTGCCAACGAACGGTTTAACCTAGAAGAATGAAATTTGGCGAGCCAAGTGGGATTGGTGTACTGATCATTACCTGAAAGTTTCATCAAGATTGGGTGAAAAAGTGTGTGCTGAGATTTCAGGAAACTCGTAGTTTTTTGGAAGCTTGGCAGGCCCTTTCCATGAAAGTGATTCTCGCCAGTCTCTGCTTAGGGCTACATCAACAGCAAACAAACCATAGAGATAGAACTTGAAACTGCTTTATTGTGTCAAGTTTCAAAGAGCTAGCACAAACCGTGTTTGATTTAGAGTTCCAAATACATGTATCCCTATAGGAGAAAACAGAGTGAAACCTCAAAATGAAACCGGTTACTCCCAACGAACGGTTTAACCTAGAAGAACGAAATTTGGCGAGCCAAGTGGGATTGGTGTACTGATCAATACCTGAAAGTTTCATCAAGATTGGGTGAAAAAGTGTGTGCTGAGATTTCAGGCAACTCGTAGTATTTTGGAAGCTTAGCAGGCCCTTTCCATGAAAGTGATTCTCGCCAGTCTCTGCTTAGGGCTACATCAACAGCAAACAAACCATTAAGATAGAACTTGACACTGCTTTATTGTGTCAAGTTTCAAAGAGCTAGCACAAACCGTGTTTGATTTAGAGTTCCAAATACATGTATCCCTATAGGAGAAAACAGAGTGAAACCTCAAAATGAAACCGGTTACTGCCAACGAACGGTTTAACCTAGAAGAACGAAATTTGGCGAGCCAAGTGGGATTGGTGTACTGATCATTACCTGAAAGTTTCATCAAGATTGGGTGAAAAAGTGTGTGCTGAGATTTCAGGCAACTCGTAGTATTTTGAAAGCTTAGCAGGCCCTTTACATGAAAGTTATTCTCGCCAGTCTCTGCTTAGGGCTACATCAACAGCAAACAAACCATAGAGATAGAACTTGAAACTGCTTTATTGTGTCAAGTTTCAAAGAGCTAGCACAAACCGTGTTTGATTTAGAGTTCCAAATACATGTATCCCTAGAGGAGAAAACAGAGTGAAACCTCAAAATGAAACCGGTTACTGCCAACGAACGGTTTAACCTAGAAGAATGAAATTTGGCGAGCCAAGTGGGATTGGTGTACTGATCATTACCTGAAAGCTTCATCAAGATTGGGTGAAAAAGTGTGTGCTGAGATTTCAGGCAACTCGTAGTTTTTTGGAAGCTTGGCAGGCCCTTTCCATGAAAGTGATTCTCGCCAGTCTCTACTTAGGGCTACATCAACAGCAAACAAACCATAGAGATAGAACTTGAAACTGCTTTATTGTGTCAAGTTTCAAAGAGCTAGCACAAACCGTGTTTGATTTAGAGTTCCAAATACATGTATCCCTATAGGAGAAAACAGAGTGAAACCTCAAAATGAAACCGGTTACTGCCAACGAACGGTTTAACCTAGAAGAACGAAATTTGGCGAGCCAAGTGGGATTGGTGTACTGATCAATACCTGAAAGTTTCATCAAGATTGGGTGAAAAAGTGTGTGCTGAGATTTCAGGCAACTCGTAGTATTTTGGAAGCTTAGCAGGCCCTTTCCATGAAAGTGATTCTCGCCAGTCTCTGCTTAGGGCTACATCAACAGCAAACAAACCATTAAGATAGAACTTGACACTGCTTTATTGTGTCAAGTTTCAAAGAGCTAGCACAAACCGTGTTTGATTTAGAGTTCCAAATACATGTATCCCTATAGGAGAAAACAGAGTGAAACCTCAAAATGAAACCGGTTACTGCCAACGAACGGTTTAACCTAGAAGAACGAAATTTGGCGAGCCAAGTGGGATTGGTGTACTGATCATTACCTGAAAGTATCATCAAGATTGGGTGAAAAAGTGTTTGCTGAGATCAGGCAACTTGTAGTTTTTTGGAAGCTTGGCAGGCCCTTTCCATGAAAGTGATTCTCGCCAGTCTCTGCTTAGGGCTACATCAACAGCAAACAAACCATAGAGATAGAACTTGAAACTGCTTTATTGTGTCAAGTTTCAAAGAGCTAGCACAAACCATGTTTGATTTAGAGTTCCAAATATATGTATCCCTATAGGAGAAAACAGAGTGAAACCTCAAAATGAAACCGGTTACTGCCAACGAACGGTTTAACCTAGAAGAACGAAATTTGGCCAGCCAAGTGGGAATGCTGTACTGATCATTACCTGAAAGTTTCATCAAGATTGGGTGAAAAAGTGTTTGCTGAGATTTCAGGCAACTCGTAGTTTTTTGGAAGCTTGGCAGGCCCTTTCCATGAAAGTGATTCTCGCCAGTCTCTGCTTAGGGCTACATCAACAGCAAACAAACCATAGAGAGAGAACTTGAAACTGCTTTATTGTGTCAAGTTTCAAAGAGCTAGCACAAACCGTGTTTGATTTAGAGTTCCAAATACATGTATCCCTATAGGAGAAAACAGAGTGAAACCTCAAAATGAAACCGGTTACTGCCAACGAACGGTTTAACCTAGAAGAACGAAATTTGGAGAGCCAAGTGGGATTCGTGTACTGATCATTACCTGAAAGTATCATCAAGATTGGGTGAAAAAGTGTTTGCTGAGATTTCAGGCAACTCGTAGTTTTTTGGAAGCTTGGAAGGCCCTTTCCATGAAAGTGACTCTCGCCAGTCTCTGCTTAGGGCTACATCAACAGCAAACAAACCATAGAGATAGAACTTGAAACTGCTTTATTGTGTCAAGTTTCAAAGAGCTAGCACAAACCGTGTTTGATTTAGAGTTCCAAATACATGTATCCCTATAGGAGAAAACAGAGTGAAACCTCAAAATGAAACCGGTTACTGCCAAGGAACGGTTCAACCAAGAACAATGAAATTTGGCGAGCCAAGTGGGATTCCTGTACTGATCATTACCTGAAAGTATCATCAAGATTGGGTGAAAAAGTGTTTGCTGAGATTTCAGGCAACTCGTAGTTTTTTGGAAGCTTGGAAGGACCTTTCCATGAAAGTGACTCTCGCCAGTCTCTGCTTAGGGCTACATCAACAGCAAGCAAACCATAGAGATAGAACTTGAAACTGCTTTATTGTGTCAAGTTTCAAAGAGCTAGCACAAACCGTGTTTGATTTAGAGTTCCAAATACATGTATCCCTATAGGAGAAAACAGAGTGAAACCTCAAAATGAAACCGGTTACTGCCAACGAACGGTTTAACCTAGAAGAATGAAATTTGGCGAGCCAAGTGGGATTGGTGTACTGATCATTACCTGAAAGTTTCATCAAGATTGGGTGAAAAAGTGTGTGCTGAGATTTCAGGCAACTCGTAGTTTTTTGGAAGCTTGGCAGGCCCTTTCCATGAAAGTGATTCTCGCCAGTCTCTGCTTAGGGCTACATCAACCGCAAACAAACCATAGAGATAGAACTTGAAACTGCTTTATTGTGTCAAGTTTCAAAGAGCTAGCACAAACCGTGTTTGATTTAGAGTTCCAAATACATGTCTCCCTATAGGAGAAAACAGAGTGAAACCTCAAAATGAAACCGGTTACTGCCAACGAACGGTTTAACCTAGAAGAACGAAATTTGGCGAGCCAAGTGGGATTGGTGTACTGATCATTACCTGAAAGTATCATCAAGATTGGGTGAAAAAGTATTTGCTGAGATTTCAGGCAACTCGTAGTTTTTTGGAAGCTTGGAAGGCCCTTTCCATGAAAGTGATTCTCGCCAGTCTCTGCTTAGGGCTACATCAACAGCAAACAAACCATAGAGATAGAACTTGAAACTGCTTTATTGTGTCAAGTTTCAAAGAGCTAGCACAAACCGTGTTTGATTTAGAGTTCCAAATACATGTATCCCTATATGAGAAAACAGAGTGAAACCTCAAAATGAAACCGGTTACTGCCAACGAACGGTTTAACCAAGAACAATGAAATTTGGCGAGCCAAGTGGGATTCGTGTACTGATCATTACCTGAAAGTATCATCAAGATTGGGTGAAAAAGTGTTTGCTGAGATCAGGCAACTTGTAGTTTTTTGGAAGCTTGGCAGGCCCTTTCCATGAAAGTGATTCTCGCCAGTCTCTGCTTAGGGCTACATCAACAGCAAACAAAGCATAGAGATAGAACTTGAAACTGCTTTATTGTGTCAAGTTTCAAAGAGCTAGCACAAACCATGTTTGATTTAGAGTTCCAAATACATGTATCCCTATAGGAGAAAACAGAGTGAAACCTCAAAATGAAACCGGTTACTGCCAACGAACGGTTTAACCTAGAAGAACGAAATTTGGCCAGCCAAGTGGGATTGCTGTACTGATCATTACCTGAAAGTTTAATCAAGATTGGGTGAAAAAGTGTTTGCTGAGATTTCAGGCAACTCGTAGTTTTTTGGAAGCTTGGCAGGCCCTTTCCATGAAAGTGATTCTCGCCAGTTTCTGCTTAGGGCTACATCAACAGCAAACAAACCATAGAGATAGAACTTGAAACTGCTTTATTGTGTCAAGTTTCAAAGAGCTAGCACAAACCGTGTTTGATTTAGAGTTCCAAATACATGTATCCCTATAGGAGAAAACAGAGTGAAACCTCAAAATGAAACCGGTTACTGCCAACGAACGGTTTAACCTAGAAGAATGAAATTTGGCGAGCCAAGTGGGATTGGTGTACTGATCATTACCTGAAAGTTTCATCAAGATTGGGTGAAAAAGTGTGTGCTGAGATTTCAGGCAACTAGTAGTTTTTTGGAAGCTTGGCAGGCCCTTTCCATGAAAGTGATTCTCGCCAGTCTCTGCTTAGGGCTACATCAACAGCAAACAAACCATAGAGATAGAACTTGAAACTGCTTTATTGTGTCAAGTTTCAAAGAGCTAGCACAAACCGTGTTTGATTTAGAGTTCCAAATACATGTATCCCTATAGGAGAAAACAGAGTGAAACCTCAAAATGAAACCGGTTACTCCCAACGAACGGTTTAACCTAGAAGAACGAAATTTGGCGAGCCAAGTGGGATTGGTGTACTGATCAATACCTGAAAGTTTCATCAAGATTGGGTGAAAAAGTGTGTGCTGAGATTTCAGGCAACTCGTAGTATTTTGGAAGCTTAGCAGGCCCTTTCCATGAAAGTGATTCTCGCCAGTCTCTGCTTAGGGCTACATCAACAGCAAACAAACCATTAAGATAGAACTTGACACTGCTTTATTGTGTCAAGTTTCAAAGAGCTAGCACAAACCGTGTTTGATTTAGAGTTCCAAATACATGTATCCCTATAGGAGAAAACAGAGTGAAACCTCAAAATGAAACCGGTTACTGCCCACGAACGGTTTAACCTAGAAGAACGAAATTTGGCGAGCCAACTGGGATTGGTGTACTGATCATTACCTGAAAGTTTCATCAAGATTGGGTGAAAAAGTGTGTGCTGAGATTTCAGGCAACTCATAGTATTTTGAAAGCTTAGCAGGCCCTTTCCATGAAAGTGATTCTCGCCAGTCTCTGCTTAGGGGCTACATCAACAGCAAACAAACCATTAAGACAGAACTTGAAACTGCTTTATTGTGTCAAGTTTTCAAAGAGCTAGCACAAACCGTGTTTGATTTAGAGTTCCAAATACATGTATCCCTATAGGAGAAAACAGAGTGAAACCTCAAAATGAAACCGGTTACTGCCAACGAACGGTTTAACCTAGAAGAACGAAATTTGGCAAGCCAAGTGGGATTGGTGTACTGATCAATACCTGAAAGTTTCATCAAGATTGGGTGAAAAAGTGTGTGCTGAGATTTCAGGCAACTCGTAGTATTTTGGAAGCTTAGCAGGCCCTTTCCATGAAAGTGATTCTCGCCAGTCTCTGCTTAGGGCTACATCAACAGCAAACAAACCATTAAGATAGAACTTGACACTGCTTTATTGTGTCAAGTTTCAAAGAGCTAGCACAAACCGTGTTTGATTTAGAGTTCCAAATACATGTATCCCTATAGGAGAAAACGGAGTGAAACCTCAAAATGAAACCGGTTACTGCCAATGAACGGTTTAACCTAGAAGAACGAAATTTGGCGAGCCAAGTGGGATTGGTGTACTGATCATTACCTGAAAGTTTCATCAAGATTGGGTGAAAAAGTGTGTGCTGAGATTTCAGGCAACTCGTAGTATTTGAAAGCTTAGCAGGCCCTTTCCATGAAAGTTATTCTCGCCAGTCTCTGCTTAGGGCTACATCGACAGCAAACAAACCATTAAGACAGAACTTGAAACTGCTTTATTGTGTCAAGTTTCAAAGAGCTAGCACAAACCGTGTTTGATTTAGAGTTCCAAATACATGTATCCCTATAGGAGAAACAGAGTGAAACCTCAAATGAAACCGGTTACTGCCAACGAACGGTTTAACCTAGAAGAACGAAATTTGGCCAGCCAAGTGGGATTGCTGTACTGATCATTACCTGAAAGTTTAATCAAGATTGGGTGAAAAAGTGTTTGCTGAGATTTCAGGCAACTCGTAGTTTTTTGGAAGCTTGGCAGGCCCTTTCCATGAAAGTGATTCTCGCCAGTCTCTGCTTAGGGCTACATCAACAGCAAACAAACCATAGAGATAGAACTTGAAACTGCTTTATTGTGTCAAGTTTCAAAGAGCTAGCACAAACCGTGTTTGATTTAGAGTTCCAAATACATGTATCCCTATAGGAGAAAACAGAGTGAAAACCTCAAAATGAAACCGGTTACTCCCAACGAACGGTTTAACCTAGAAGAACGAAATTTGGCGAGCCAAGTGGGATTGGTGTACTGATCAATACCTGAAAGTTTCATCAAGATTGGGTGAAAAAGTGTGTGCTGAGATTTCAGGCAACTCGTAGTATTTTGGAAGCTTAGCAGGCCCTTTCCATGAAAGTGATTCTCGCCAGTCTCTGCTTAGGGCTACATCAACAGCAAACAAACCATTAAGATAGAACTTGACACTGCTTTATTGTGTCAAGTTTCAAAGAGCTAGCACAAACCGTGTTTGATTTAGAGTTCCAAATACATGTATCCCTATAGGAGAAAACAGAGTGAAACCTCAAAATGAAACCGGTTACTGCCAACGAACGATTTAACCTAGAAGAACGAAATTTGGCGAGCCAAGTGGGATTGGTGTACTGATCATTACCTGAAAGTTTCATCAAGATTGGGTGAAAAAGTGTTTGCTGAGATTTCAGGCAACTCGTAGTATTTTGAAAGCTTAGCAGGCCCTTTCCATGAAAGTGATTCTCGCCAGTCTCTGCTTAGGGCTACATCAACAGCAAACAAACCATTAAGACAGAACTTGAAACTGCTTTATTGTGTCAAGTTTCAAAGAGCTAGCACAAACCGTGTTTGATTTAGAGTTCCAAATACATGTATCCCTATGGGAGAAAACAGAGTGAAACCTCAAAATGAAACCGGTTACTGCCAACGAACGGTTTAACCTAGAAGAACGAAATTTGGCCAGCCAAGTGGATTGCTGTAGTGATCATTACCTGAAAGTTTCATCAAGATTGGGTGAAAAAGTGTTTGCTGAGATTTCAGGCAACTGGTAGTTTTTTGGAAGCTTGGCAGGCCCTTTCCATGAAAGTGATTCTCGCCAGTCTCTGCTTAGGGCTACATCAACAGCAAACAAACCATAGAGATAGAACTTGAAACTGCTTTATTGTGTCAAGTTTCAAAGAGCTAGCACAAACCGTGTTTGATTTAGAGTTACAAATACATGTATCCCTATAGGAGAAAACACAGTGAAACCTCAAAATGAAACCGGTTACTGCCAAAGAACGGTTTAACCTAGAACAACGAAATTTGGCGAGCCAAGTGGGATTCGTGTACTGATCATTACCTGAAAGTATCATCAAGATTGGGTGAAAAAGTGTTTGCTGAGATTTCAGGCAACTCGTAGTTTTTTGGAAGCTTGGAAGGCCCTTTCCATGAAAGTGACTCTCGCCAGTCTCTGCTTAGGGCTACATCAACAGCAAACAAACCATAGAGATAGAACTTGAAACTGCTTTATTGTGTCAAGTTTCAAAGAGCTAGCACAAACCGTGTTTGATTTAGAGTTCCAAATACATGTATCCCTATAGGAGAAACAGAGTGAAACCTCAAAATGAAACCGGTTTACTGCCAAGGAACGGTTTAACCAAGAACAATGAAATTTGGCGAGCCAAGTGGGATTCGTGTACTGATCATTACCTGAAAGTATCATCAAGATTGGGTGACAAAGTGTTTGCTGAGATTTTCAGGCAACTCGTAGTTTTTTGGAAGCTTGGAACGACCTTTCCATGAAAGTGACTCTCGCCAGTCTCTGCTTAGGGCTACATCAACAGCAAACAAATCATAGAGATAGAACTTGAAACTGCTTTATTGTGTCAAGTTTCAAAGAGCTAGCACAAACCGTGTTTGATTTAGAGTTCCAAATACATGTATCCCTATAGGAGAAAACAGAGTGAAACCTCAAAATGAAACCGGTAACTGCCAACGAACGGTTTAACCTAGAAGAACGAAATTTGGTGAGCCAAGTGGGATTGCTGTACTGATCATTACCTGAAAGTTTCATCAAGATTGGGTGAAAAAGTGTTTGCTGAGATTTCAGGCAACTCGTAGTTTTTGGAAGCTTGGCAGGCCCTTTCCATGAAAGTGATTCTCGCCAGTTTCTGCTTAGGGCTACATCAACAGCAAACAAACCATAGAGATAGAACTTGAAACTGCTTTATTGTGTCAAGTTTCAAAGAGCTAGCACAAACCGTGTTTGATTTAGAGTTCCAAATACATGTATCCCTATAGGAGAAAACAGAGTGAAACCTCAAAATGAAACCGGTTACTGCCAACGAACGGTTTAATCTAGAAGAATGAAATTTGGCGAGCCAAGTGGGATTGGTGTACTGATTCATTACCTGAAAGTATCATCAAGATTGGGTGAAAAAGTGTGTGCTGAGATTTCAGGCAACTCGTAGTTTTTGGAAGCTTGGCAGGCCCTTTCCATGAAAGTGATTCTCGCCAGTCTCTGCTTAGGGCTACATCAACAGCAAACAAACCATAGAGATAGAACTTGAAACTGCTTTATTGTGTCAAGTTTCAAAGAGCTAGCACAAAACCGTGTTTGATTTAGAGTTCCAAATACATGTATCCCTATAGGAGAAAACAGAGTGAAACCTCAAAATGAAACCGGTTACTGCCAACGAACGGTTTAACCTAGAAGAACGAAATTTGGCGAGCCAAGTGGGATTGGTGTACTGATCAATACCTGAAAGTTTCATCAAGATTGGGTGAAAAAGTGTGTGCTGAGATTTCAGGCAACTCGTAGTATTTTGGAAGCTTAGCAGGCCCTTTCCATGAAAGTGATTCTCGCCAGTCTCTGCTTAGGGCTACATCAACAGCAAACAAACCATTAAGATAGAACTTGACACTGCTTTATTGTGTCAAGTTTCAAAGAGCTAGCACAAACCGTGTTTGATTTAGAGTTCCAAATACATGTATCCCTATAGGAGAAAACAGAGTGAAACCTCAAAATGAAACCGGTTACTGCCAACGAACGGTTTAACCTAGAAGAACGAAATTTGGCGAGCCAAGTGGAATTGGTGTACTGATCATTACCTGAAAGTATCATCAAGATTGGGTGAAAAAGTGTTTGCTGAGATCAGGCAACTTGTAGTTTTTTGGAAGCTTGGCAGGCCCTTTCCATGAAAGTGATTCTCGCCAGTCTCTGCTTAGGGCTACATCAACAGCAAACAAACCATAGAGATAGAACTTGAAACTGCTTTATTGTGTCAAGTTTCAAAGAGCTAGCACAAACCATGTTTGATTTAGAGTTCCAAATACATGTATCCCTATAGGAGAAAACAGAGTGAAACCTCAAAATGAAACCGGTTACTGCCAACGAACGGTTTAACCTAGAAGAACGAAATTTGGCCAGCCAAGTGGGAATGCTGTACTGATCATTACCTGAAAGTTTCATCAAGATTGGGTGAAAAAGTGTTTGCTGAGATTTCAGGCAACTCGTAGTTTTTTGGAAGCTTGGCAGGCCCTTTCCATGAAAGTGATTCTCGCCAGTCTCTGCTTAGGGCTACATCAACAGCAAACAAACCATAGAGATAGAACTTGAAACTGCTTAATTGTGTCAAGTTTCAAAGAGCTAGCACAAACCGTGTTTGATTTAGAGTTCCAAATACATGTATCCCTATAGGAGAAAACAGAGTGAAACCTCAAAATGAAACCGGTTACTGCCAACGAACGGTTTAACCTAGAAGAACGAAATTTGGAGAGCCAAGTGGGATTCGTGTACTGATCATTACCTGAAAGTATCATCAAGATTGGGTGAAAAAGTGTTTGCTGAGATTTCAGGCAACTCGTAGTTTTTTTGGAAGCTTGGAAGGCCCTTTCCATGAAAGTGACTCTCGCCAGTCTCTGCTTAGGGCTACATCAACAGCAAACAAACCATAGAGATAGAACTTGAAACTGCTTTATTGTGTCAAGTTTCAAAGAGCTAGCACAAACCGTGTTTGATTTAGAGTTCCAAATACATGTCTCCCTATAGGAGAAAACAGAGTGAAACCTCAAAATGAAACCGGTTACTGCCAAGGAACGGTTCAACCAAGAACAATGAAATTTGGC
>NW_027524854.1:0-28832 GCF_052094955.1 Ictidomys tridecemlineatus
GGTTTGTGCTAGCTCTTTGAAACTTGACACAATAGAGCAGTTTCAAGTTCTATCTCTATGGTTTGTTTGCTGTTGATGTAGCCCTAAGCAGAGACTGGCGAAAATCTCTTTGATGGAGAGGGGTTGCCAAGCTGCCAAAAACTACGAGTTGCCTGAAAACTCAGCAAACATTTTTTCACCCAATTTTGATGATTCTTTCAGGTAATGATCAGTACACCAAAACCACTTGGCTCACCAAATTTAGTTCTTCTAGGTTAAACCGTTCGTTTGCAGTAACCGTTTTCATTTTTAGGTTTCAGTCTGTTTTCACCTATAGGGATACATGTATTTGGAACTCTAAATCAAAGACGGTTTGTGCTAGCTCTTTGAAACTTGACACAATAGAGCAGTTTCATGTTCTATCTCTATGGTTTGTTTTCTGTTGATGTAGCCCTAAGCAGAGACTGGCGAAAATCACTTTGATGGAAAGGGGTTGCCAAGCTTCCAAAAACTACGAGTTGCCTGAAATCTCAGCAAACATTTTTTCACCCAATCTTGATGATTCTTTCAGGTAATGATCAGTACACCAAAACCACTTGGCTCACCAAATTTCGTTCTTCTAGGTTAAACCGTTCGTTTGCAGTAACCGTTTTCATTTTTAGGTTTCACTCTGTTTTCTCCTATACGGATACATGTATTTGGAACTCTAAATCAAAGACGGTTTATGCTAGCTCTTGGAAACTTGACACAATAGAGCAGTTTCAAGTTCTATCTCTATGGTTTGTTTGCTGTTGATGTAGCCCTAAGCAGAGACTGGCGAAAATCTCTTTGATGGAAAGGGGTTGCCAAGCTGCCAAAAACTACGAGTTGCCTGAAAACTCAGCAAACATTTTTTCACCCAATCTTGATGATTCTTTCAGGTAATGATCAGTACACCAAAACCACTTCCCTCACCAAATTTCGTTCTTCTGGGTTAAACCGTTCGTTTGCAGTAACCGTTTTCATTTTTAGGTTTCACTCTGTTTTCTCCTATAGGGATACATGTATTTGGAACTCTAAATCAAAGACGGTTTGTGTTAGCTCTTTGAAACTTGACACAATAGAGCAGTTTCAAGTTCTATCTCTATGGATTGTTTGCTGTTGATGTAGCCCTAAGCAGAGACTGGCGAAAATCACTTTGATGGAAAGGGGTTGCCAAGCTTCCAAAAACTACGAGTTGCCGGAAATCACAGCAAACATTTTTTCACCCAATCTTGATGATACTTTCAGGTAATGATCAGTACACCAAAACCACTTGGCTCACCAAATTTCGTTCTTCTAGGTTAAACCGTTCGTTTGCAGTAACCGTTTTCATTTTTAGGTTTCACTCTGTTTTCTCCTATACGGATACATGTATTTGGAACTCTAAATCAAAGACGGTTTGTGCTAACTCTTTGAAACTTGACACAATAGAGCAGTTTCAAGTTCTATCTCTATGGTTTGTTTGCTGTTGATGTAGCCCTAAGCAGAGACTGGCGAAAATCTCTTTGAGGGAAAGGTTTTGCCAAGCTTCCAAAAACTACGAGTTGCCTGAAATCTCAGCAAACATTTTTTCACCGAATCTTGATGATTCTTTCAGGTAATTATCAGTACACCAAAACCACTTGGCTCACCAAATTTCGTTCTTCTAGGTTAAACCGTTCGTTTGCAGTAACCGTTTTCAATTTTAGGTTTCACTCTGTTTTCTCCTATACGGATACATGTATTTGGAACTCTAAATCAAAGACGGTTTGTGCTAGCTCTTTGAAACTTGACACAATAGAGCAGTTTCAAGTTCTATCTCTATGGTTTGTTTGCTGTTGATGTAGCCCTAAGCAGAGACTGGCGAAAATCACTTTGATTGAAAGGGGTTGCCAAGCTTCCAAAAACTACGAGTTGCCTGACATCTCAGCAAACATTTTTTCACCCAATCTTGATGATTCTTTCAGGTAATGATCAGTACACCAAAACCACTTGGCTCACCCAATTTCGTTCTTCTAGGTTAAACCGTTCGTTTGCAGTAACCGTTTTCATTTTTAGGTTTCACTCTGTTTTCTCCTATACGGATACATGTATTTGGAACTCTAAATCAAAGACGGTTTGTGCTAGCTCTTTGAAACTTGACACAATAGAGCAGTTTCAAGTTCTATCTCTATGGTTTGTTTGCTGTTGATGTAGCCCTAAGCAGAGACTGGTGAAAATCACTTTGATGGAAAGGGGTTGCCAAGCTTCCAAAAACTACGAGTTGCCTGAAATCTCAGCAAACATTTTTTCACCCAATCTTGATGATTCTTTCAGGTAATGATCAGTACACCAAAACCACTTGGCTCACCAAATTTCGTTCTTCTAGGTTAAACCGTTCGTTTGCAGTAACCGTTTTCATTTTTAGGTTTCACTCTGTTTTCTCCTATACGGATACATGTATTTGGAACTCTAAATCAAAGACGGTTTGTGCTAGCTCATTGAAACTTGACACAATAGAGAAGTTTCAAGTTCTATCTCTATGGTTTGTTTGCTGTTGATGTAGCCCTAAGCAGAGACTGGGGAATATCACTTTGATGGAAAGGGGTTGCCAAGCTTCCAAAAACTACGAGTTGCCGGAAATCACAGCAAACATTTTTTCACCCAATCTTGATGATTCTTTCAGGTAATGATCAGTACACCAAAACCACTTTTATCACCAAATTTCGTCCCTCTAGGTTAAACCGTTCGTTTGTAGTAACCGTTCTCATTTTTAGGTTTCACTCTGTTTTCTCCAATAGAAATACATGTATTTGGAACTCTAAATCAAAGACGGTTTGTGCTAGCTCTTTGAAACTTGACACAATAGAGCAGTTTCCAGTTCTATCTCTATGGTTTGTTTGCTGTTGATGTAGCCCTAAGCAGAGACTGGCGAAAATCACTTTGATGGAAAGGGGTTGCCAAGCTTCCAAAAACTACGAGTTGCCTGAAATCTCAGCAAACATTTTTTCACCCAATCTTGATGATTCTTTCAGGTAATGATCAGTACACCAAAACCACTTGGCTCACCAAATTTCGTTCTTCTAGGTTAAACCGTTCGTTTGCAGTAACCGTTTTCATTTTTAGGTTTCACTCTGTTTTCTCCTATACGGATACATGTATTTAAAACTCTAAATCAAAGACGGTTTGTGCTAGCTCTTGGAAACTTGACACAATAGAGCAGTTTCAAGTTCTCTCTCTATGGTTTGTTTGCTGTGGATGTAGCCCTAAGCAGAGACTGGGGAAAATCTCTTTGATGGAAAGGGGTTGCCAAGCTTCCAAAAACTACGAGTTTCCGGAAATCACAGCAAACATTTTTTCACCCAATCTTGATGATTCTTTCAGGTAATGATCAGTACACCAAAACCACTTGGCTCACCAAATTTCGTTCTTCTAGGTTAAACCGTTCGTTTGCAGTAACCGTTTTCATTTTTAGGTTTCACTCTGTTTTCTCCTATACGGATACATGTATTTGGAACTCTAAATCAAAGACGGTTTGTGCTAGCTCTTGGAAACTTGACACAATAGAGCAGTTTCAAGTTCTATCTCTATGTTTTGTTTGCTGTTGATGTAGCCCTAAGCAGATACTGGCGAAAATCCCTTTGATGGAAAGGGGTTGCCAAGCTTCCAAAAACTACGAGTTTCCTGAAATCTCAGCAAACATTTTTTCACCCAATCTTGATGATTCTTTCAGGTAATGATCAGTACACCAAAACCACTTGGCTCACCAAATTTCGTTCTTCTAGGTTATACCGTTCGTTTGCAGTAACCGTTTTCATTTTTAGGTTTCACTCTGTTTTCTCCTATACGGATACAGGTATTTGGAACTCTAAAACAAAGACGGTTTGTGCTAGCTCTTGGAAACTTGACACAATAGAGCAGTTTCAAGTTCTATCTCTATGGTTTGTTTGCTGTTGATGTAGCCCTAAGTAGAGACTGGCGAAAATCACTTTGATGGAAAGGGGTTGCCAAGCTTCCAAAAACTACGAGTTGCCGGAAATCTCAGCAAACATTTTTTCACCCAATTGCCGAAGTCTGGCTTGGCACAAATCAGGAGCCACTTGTCAAAAAGAAACTAACTTTATTTTTAGAACTACAAACGCCAAACAAAACAGCTCCAGGGAAAAACCCTCAGAGCCCAACTGCCACCACCGGCTTCCACAAGCCTCTCTCCCCCACACCAGCCTTTCAACCTCCCACAATCCTCCTCCTCTTGAGGCCGATTGGCTGGGTTGCGTGGGCAGAGCCAAAGAAGTCACCCAATGAGCAGCTCCGTGGAGGAGCCAATCAGCTAGATGTTGCTGGGGCAGCTGTGAGCCAATCATCAGCGGCAGTCTGAAGGGCAGGGAAACAGCCCAATGAACATCACCACAGAGGAGCCAATCAGCTAGATGTTGCTGGGGCAGTCTGAAGCTTGCTGGCAGCTGGAAGTTTGCTGGGGCCCCTTTGGCTGTGGCTCTCAATATCTCCCCCCTCTCTGTTTAAACAACAAGCATGTGGCTTATGGACCGTGCCTGCCTTAGGTTGTCCAATACATATGGTCCTTACCCGTCTTCGGATGAGCTGACCTCAGGGCGTCAGCCTCCTGTCTTAGGTTGGTACCATTGTAATTGGATCTTACCCGTCATTGACTACCGGTCCAGTACAGCCACACCTGTGGAGAGGTCTCAGCGGGGGGGGGGGGTGAGGTTCTTTGCCTCACCTCTGTTGACCCCCAAATTTTAGCTGAATGATCATGACAAGCAGAAGGGAGGAAGATATACCAAGTCAATTGACGGCTCCTTTTGGGAAAATTGTACCACCGATGATATCATCAGCAAAAATATCCCAACACTACACAAGTCGCTGCACCAACAGATAGTTCACAATGCATACAAATGACACATAGTTCTGTAAGCAGTTCAGTGTAAGTTCTGTAAGCAGTTCAGTGATGGCTATTGCAGAAACTGTAGATTAGTTTTATCTTTGTCTTCACCGGCACAGGGATGAAGATAGGAATTCTGGCAATAATGACTAAAGAAAAAATTAGGTAACATCCAGAAGACACTAAAAGTAAACAATTTTCTTAACAATTTATATTATCTTCATCGGCACTGGGATGAAGATAGAAATTCTGGCAATAATGGCTAAAGAAAAAATTAGGTAACATTCCAGAAGGCACTAAAAGAAAACAATGTTCTTAACAATTTACATTATAGTGAAGAGAATTATTAAATATAATGAAAACGAAAGGTGAGAGTAAACAAACAGAACCTCCTTTTTTGTTTACATATTAAAACAATTCTTAACAGTTATTTACCCAATTTAAATTAAACCATTTAAATCACGTGAATAAAAAAAAATATTTGGATCCATCTTGTCATGAGCGCTCATCATATATGATATATAGAAATACGTACATTGGACATACGTACATTCAAACATATAACACAAAACACAAGTGTGCACACATAATATAATACATACAACACATAACATAACACATAACATAATAGTAAAGGCCTTATAACTTTTTACAGGTAATATCTCTAATTGCTATGTTTAAAAACTCTATAGTCAAAAAAAAAAAAGAACTGATCAGCAAAACATTAACCTAGGTCTGTATGAGCTCAAAAAAATAAAATAGAACTTCATGATATGGGAAAGGGCAATAATAAAATAGATATTGAAAAAAGCATCCTGGTTCTGTCGCAGATGTAAGGATAGCCAAATTGGAGTTTTGGATATCAGCTATTATGGATTTGAGCTAAATCATCTTCTTTTTGGTCTGTAGAAATCGCTTTAGTTAATCTCTCTGGAATCCAAATCGGCTGCTGTTCTCTCTGTGGAAACACAAAAACAGACCCCCGACTCCAGACAATCACTGGGTCAGGATTTTAGTTAATCTCTCCGGAATCCAAATCAGCTGCTGTTCTCCCTGTGGAAACACACAAACAGGCCCCCGACTCCAGACAATCACTGGGTCAGAACCTTGGTTAATCTCTCTGGAATCCAAATCGGCTGCTGTTCTGGGTCAGAACCTTGGTTAATCTCTCTGGAATCCAAATCGGCTGCTGTTCTTCCTGTGGAAACACACAAACAGACCCCCGATTCCAGACAATTACTGGGTCAGGACCTTTCCATTGTCCTGTTAGAATATCTTTCCAAAGTACCTTGGGCTTATGTACATTTTTTGGACACATATGCCTTTCTGCAGCACTAAGTCCTGATGAATCCAAATTTAAAAAGTTTAGAGTAAAAAGCGTTATTTTAAGTTTATCTTTGGGGAATATATACCCTTCCCAATTCCATCTTTTTGCTTTAATAAGTACATTTTAATAGTTTGATGAGCTCTTTCAACTATGCCTTGACCCTGTGGATTGTATGGGATTCCTGTTATATGAGTAATGCCAAATGATGAGCAAAATTGTTTAAAAGAAGTAGACGTATAACCAGGGGCATTATCTGTTTTTAACTGTTTTGGAATGCCCACAGTGGCAAAATTTTGTAAGCAATGAGCTATAACATCTTTAGTTTTTCGCCGGCATGAAGGGAGCCCATCAAAAATCCAGAAGAAGTATCAACTGTAACATGCAAATATTTTAATTTTCCAAATTCTGGCAAGTGTGTGACGTCCATCTGCCAAATATGGTTAGGCATCAATCCTCTAGGATTGACTCCAAGATTAATTTGTGGTAAAAAGGTCACACAATTTTGACATTGTTTTATTATTTGTCTAGCTTGTTCCTTAGTTATTTTAAAACGCTTTTGTAAAGTATTAGCATTGACATGGAATCTTTCATGAAAATTTATAGCTTCTTCTAGTATAGAGAAAATGTGTATGTCACGTGTAGTTTTATCTGCTAAATCATTGCCCAAACTAAGGGCTCCAGGCAATCCTGTATGTGCCCTGATATGTCCTATAAAGAATGGATCTTTTCTGTCCCAGATTAAACTTTGTATAGTGGAAAACAAAGAGAAAACAGTAGAAGAAGGGGAAATTCTACCAGCATCTTCAAGGGATACTATAGCATTAACTATATACTGGCTATCAGAAAATAAATTAAATACAGAATCTTTAAACATCACAAAAGTTTGTAATACTGCATTAAGCTCTACCTTTTGAGCTGATTGTTTGGGTACTAAAAATGTAAAAGTTTGATCAGGTGTAACTATTGCTGCTGTACCATTATTTGACCCATCAGTGAATATATTTGGAGCATTCATGATAGGTGTTTTTCTTGTCATTTTTGGAAAAATTACAGGATGCAATGACCAAAAAGACAATAAAGGATTAGATGGTAAGTGGTTATCAAATGAAACATTAGATTTGCACATTATTATTGCCCAAGTATTTAACTCATTAGCTAATTCATCAATTTGATTCATAGTATATGGAGTAATAATTTTATGGGGAGAAATTCCAAACACTGCCTTTGCTGTTTTTATTCCTTTGAGTATTAATTGTCCTACAGCCTCAGGATACCTAGTAAGAATAGTGTTAGGAGAATAAGATAAATGTATCCATAATAATGGACCTTCTTGCCAAATACTCCTGTAGGAATATATTTTGTTGGTAGTACAATAAATAATAAAGGCAAACTTATATCAATTCTATCCAAATGCATATTTTCCATATATGTTTCAATGATTTTTAATGCCTTTCTTGCTTCAGGCGTTAACATTCGGGGTGAATTTGGATCTGATGGACCTTTTAGGATATCAAATAAAGGTCCCAATTCTCCTGTTGGAATACCTAGATAAGGCCTTATCCAATTTATGTCTCCTAATAACTTTTGAAAGTCATTAAGTGATTTGAGTTGATCTACTCGTATTTGAATTTTTGGTGGACGGACCATGGTTGAGGATAATAGAACTCCTAAATAATTAATTGGAAAATTTAATTGCACTTTATCTATTGCTATCTCTAGATTATAATTTTTTAATAAGTTTGTAAGTGTGGCATAACATTCTAGCAATGTGTTTTTAGCTTTGTGTGCTAATAATACATCATCCATATAATGAAATATTTGTAGTTCAGGATTTTGATTTCTAAGTGGCTGGATTACTTTGTTAACATAAATTTGACACATAGTTGGACTGTTAGCCATCCCTTGAGGGAGTACTTTCCATTCATATCTCTGATCAGGACCTTCATGATTTAGTGCAGGGATAGTAAATGCAAAACGTGGACTATCCTCAGGATGAATTGGAATTGAAAAAAAACAATCTTTAATATCTATAACTAAAACATACCAAGTTTTTGGCAAAGCAGACAATTGAGGAATCCCCGATTGAGCAGGTCCCATAATGACCATTTCATTGTTAATGGCTCTTAAATCTTGCAGTAATCTCCATTTACCAGATTTCTTTTTGATGACAAAAATGGGAGTATTATGGGGAGATACAGAAGGTTGTATATGTCCTTCCGCTAATTGTTGTTTGACCAGATCATGGGCTACTTGTGTCTTTTCTTTAGTCAAGGGCCACTGAGGAACCCATACTGGTCTTTCTGATTTCCATGTAATTTTTATTGTCTCAGTGGCCCTTTGTGAAAATCCGACCCATGTCTGTCTGTTCTTTGATCTATTTGTATTGGTGCTGCTATACATTGTTCTTGTCTTTCTAATCTTTTTCCTTTCCTAAAACCTTGTCTAGCCATAATAGTGGGTGCATTTTGATTGATATTATTTGTTAATGTCAAACCTAATTGATCTAAGACATCTCGTCCCCATAAATTTACGGGAAGATGATCCAATACATATGGCTGTATAGTTCCTTCACATCCTTCAGGATCCTTCCAATCTAATAGCATTGCACTTCTATCGGGATTAGTCGCCACTCCTAGGCCTCGAAGCGATTGAGTGGCTTGTTGTAATGGCCAATGTTTTGGCCATTCTTGACGAGAGATGATGCTAAGATCTGCACCTGTATCCAGTAGCCCATTAAATTCATGTCCTTGAATATTTAGTTTTAGCATGGGGCGAGAATCTAAATTTAAAGAAAGCATAGCCCAATCTACACCTGTGGAGCCTAATCCCTTGGAACCTCTTTCTACAACATGACTGGAAAAATTTATCATGTAGGCTTGGTATTATTAGTAACTGTGCTATTCTATCTCCTGGTGAAATTACTGATATACCCTTTGGAGAACTGGCTATAATTTTTATTTCACCTTCATAATTGGAATCAATTACCCCAGGACTTATCAAAAGTCCTTTTAGAGTAGAAGAGCTGCGTCCCAATAATAAGCCTACTGTTCCTTTGGGAAGAGGTCCTTTTACCCCTGTGGGAATGATTTGAACTCCCATCTCTGGAGTTAGTACTGATTTGGTGGAGGCGCAGATGTCCAACCCTGCGCTCCCTCTGGTTTGTCTGATGAGGGATCTGATGTGCTGGGCACTACCTTGATGGGGTTGCTGGGTTCCTCCAGTGCTCCGTATATTTGTGGTTTGGGGCCCCGGAGCATTGGGGCCCCCTGTCCATTTTTTGGCAACGGAGCCCGATGCCTTTGTCCACGATATTGTGGATAAACACCCTGTCCTTGTTCGTTTTTTGATAATGGAGTACCCTCTATGGTGGTTGAGGACGGTATTCATTAGCCCAATATAATGGAGTACCCTCTATGGTGGTTTGAGAACGGCATTCATTAGCCCAATGTCTCCCTCTACGGCATCGTGGGCAAATACCCGGTATTCTACTTGTTTGATACCTAGTTTTGTTAAACCCTCCTCTATGGGGCAATTCCTTTTAAAATGTCCTGTTTGTTGACAATTGTAGCATGTTCTTGGCCTGGCATCTAAAGCCTGTTTTACTGCAGCTGCCACAATTTGCCCTTGTTCATTAATGTCTCTGGCATCTAAAGCCTGTTTTACTGCAGCTGCCACAATTTGCCCTTGTTCATTAATGTCTCTGGCATCTAAAGCCTGTTTTACTGCAGCTGCCACAATTTGCCCTTGTTCATTAATGTCTCTGGCATCTAAAGCTTGTTTTACTGCAGCTGCCACAATTTGCCCTTGTTCATTAATGTCTCTACATAATTTAATATATGTGTTTAAATCTTCATGTTTCCATGGTCTAATGATATCTCTACACCAACGATTCGCTTGGTCATAAGCCAGTTGTTTTATAAATGGCATTGCTTGTTCTGTATTCCCAAAAACTCTGGTAGCTGTTTGAATAAGCCTATCTACAAATTCAGCGTAAGGTTCATTAGCTCCTTGTATTATCTTAGATAATTGACCTTGTAAACCTCCAGGTTCTTGTAAAGTCTTCCATGCCCTAACTGCATCTACAGCAATTTGTAAATATACACCAGGATCATATGCAAGTTGTTGCTGCCGATCCTCATAAGGTCCCTTTCCTAACAACATATCTAGATTTCTCTGAGGATAACCAGCTGCTGCATTTCGACTAGCCGTCTCCTTGCAAAATTCCTCATTGGCAACCTTCCATAACAGGTATTGTCCTCCATTTAGCACAGCTTTACACAAACTAGCCCAATCTGCTGGCGTCATGCTTAAGTTGATCAATTTGATTCATAGTATATGGAGTAATAATTTTATGGGGAGAAATTCCAAACACTGCCTTTGCTGTTTTATTCCTTTGAGTATTAATTGTCCTACAGCCTCAGGATACCTAGTAAGAATAGTGTTAGGAGAATAAGATAAATGTATCCATAATAATGGACCTTCTTGCCAAAATACTCCTGTAGGAATATATTTTGTTGGTAGTACAATAAATAATAAAGGCAAACTTATATCAATTCTATCCAAATGCATATTTTCCATATATGTTTCAATGATTTTTAATGCCTTTCTTGCTTCAGGCGTTAACATTCGGGGTGAATTTGGATCTGATGGACCTTTTAGGATATCAAATAAAGGTCCCAATTCTCCTGTTGGAATACCTAGATAAGGCCTTATCCAATTTATGTCTCCTAATAACTTTTGAAAGTCATTAAGTGATTTGAGTTGATCTACTCGTATTTGAATTTTTGGTGGACGGACCATGGTTGAGGATAATAGAACTCCTAAATAATTAATTGGAAAATTTAATTGCACTTTATCTATTGCTATCTCTAGATTATAATTTTTTAATAAGTTTGTAAGTGTGGCATAACATTCTAGCAATGTGTTTTTAGCTTTGTGTGCTAATAATACATCATCCATATAATGAAATATTTGTAGTTCAGGATTTTGATTTCTAAGTGGCTGGATTACTTTGTTAACATAAATTTGACACATAGTTGGACTGTTAGCCATCCCTTGAGGGAGTACTTTCCATTCATATCTCTGATCAGGACCTTCATGATTTAGTGCAGGGATAGTAAATGCAAAACGTGGACTATCCTCAGGATGAATTGGAATTGAAAAAAAACAATCTTTAATATCTATAACTAAAACATACCAAGTTTTTGGCAAAGCAGACAATTGAGGAATCCCCGATTGAGCAGGTCCCATAATGACCATTTCATTGTTAATGGCTCTTAAATCTTGCAGTAATCTCCTTTACCAGATTTCTTTTTGATGACAAAAATGGGAGTATTATGGGGAGATACAGAAGGTTGTATATGTCCTTCCGCTAATTGTTGTTTGACCAGATCATGGGCTACTTGTGTCTTTTCTTTAGTCAAGGGCCACTGAGGAACCCATACTGGTCTTTCTGATTTCCATGTAATTTTTATTGTCTCAGTGGCCCTTTGTGAAAATCCGACCCATGTCTGTCTGTTCTTTGATCTATTTGTATTGGTGCTGCTATACATTGTTCTTGTCTTTCTAATCTTTTTCCTTTCCTAAAACCTTGTCTAGCCATAATAGTGGGTGCATTTTGATTGATATTATTTGTTAATGTCAAACCTAATTGATCTAAGACATCTCGTCCCCATAAATTTACGGGAAGATGATCCAATACATATGGCTGTATAGTTCCTTCACATCCTTCAGGATCCTTCCAATCTAATAGCATTGCACTTCTATCGGGATTAGTCGCCACTCCTAGGCCTCGAAGCGATTGAGTGGCTTGTTGTAATGGCCAATGTTTTGGCCATTCTTGACGAGAGATGATGCTAAGATCTGCACCTGTATCCAGTAGCCCATTAAATTCATGTCCTTGATATTTAGTTTTAGCATGGGGCGAGAATCTAAATTTAAAGAAAGCATAGCCCAATCTACACCTGTGGAGCCTAATCCCTTGGAACCTCTTTCTACAACATGACTGGAAAATTTATCATGTAGGCTTGGTATTATTAGTAACTGTGCTATTCTATCTCCTGGTGAAATTACTGATATACCCTTTGGAGAACTGGCTATAATTTTTATTTCACCTTCATAATTGGAATCAATTACCCCAGGACTTATCAAAAGTCCTTTTAGAGTAGAAGAGCTGCGTCCCAATAATAAGCCTACTGTTCCTTTGGGAAGAGGTCCTTTTACCCCTGTGGAATGATTTGACTCCCATCTCTGGAGTTAGTACTGATTTGGTGGAGGCGCAGATGTCCAACCCCTGCGCTCCCTCTGGTTTGTCTGATGAGGGATCTGATGTGCTGGGCACTACCTTGATGGGGTTGCTGGGTTCCTCCAGTGCTCCGTATATTTGTGTTTGGGGCCCGGAGCATTGGGGCCCCCTGTCCATTTTTTGGCAACGGAGCCCCGATGCCTTTGTCCACGATATTGTGGATAAACACCCTGTCCTTGTTCGTTTTTTGATAATGGAGTACCCTCTATGGTGGTTTGAGGACGGTATTCATTAGCCCAATATAATGGAGTACCCTCTATGGTGGTTTGAGAACGGCATTCATTAGCCCAATGTCTCCCTCTACGGCATCGTGGGCAAATACCCGGTATTCTACTTGTTTGATACCTAGTTTGTTAAACCCTCCTCCTATGGGGCAATTCCTTTTAAAATGTCCTGTTTGTTGACAATTGTAGCATGTTCTTGGCCTGGCATCTAAAGCCTGTTTTACTGCAGCTGCCACAATTGCCCTTGTTCATTAATGTCTCTGGCATCTAAAGCCTGTTTTACTGCAGCTGCCACAATTTGCCCTTGTTCATTAATGTCTCTGGCATCTAAAGCCTGTTTTACTGCAGCTGCCACAATTTGCCTTGTTCATTAATGTCTCTGGCATCTAAAGCTTGTTTTACTGCAGCTGCCACAATTTGCCCTTGTTCATTAATGTCTCTACATAATTTAATATATGTGTTTAAATCTTCATGTTTCCATGGTCTAATGATATCTCTACACCAACGATTCGCTTGGTCATAAGCCAGTTGTTTTATAAATGGCATTGCTTGTTCTGTATTCCCAAAAACTCTGGTAGCTGTTTGAATAAGCCTATCTACAAATTCAGCGTAAGGTTCATTAGCTCCTTGTATTATCTTAGATAATTGACCTTGTAAACCTCCAGGTTCTTGTAAAGTCTTCCATGCCCTAACTGCATCTACAGCAATTTGTAAATATACACCAGGATCATATGCAAGTTGTTGCTGCCGATCCTCATAAGGTCCCTTTCCTAACAACATATCTAGATTTCTCTGAGGATAACCAGCTGCTGCATTTCGACTAGCCGTCTCCTTGCAAAATTCCTCATTGGCAACCTTCCATAACAGGTATTGTCCTCCATTTAGCACAGCTTTACACAAACTAGCCCAATCTGCTGGCGTCATGCTTAAGTTGGTAATGGATTCGACCAAGCTTACAGTGAAGGGTGCTTGAGGACCATAGGTTGCTACAGCCTCTTTTAGCTCCTTCACTGATTTGAAATTTAAACCCTGGTAAGTTCGCTGCCCTCCTACCTCAAATACAGGGCATACTTGAGATCCTGTCTCAGGATCCAAACTATCAACTGCGGGGGTTGGGAGTCTCTTAGCATATGGAGGTGGTGCTGTTGATTGGACACTTATGCCCTCTGGTGATAGAGTGCTGTTAGTAGCAGTCTCCTGTAGAGGTGGCGCTGTTGGTTGAACACTTACGCCCTCTGGTGATAGAATGCTGTTAGTAGCAGTCTCCTGTAGAGGCGGTGCTGTTGGTTGGACACTTACGCTCTCTAATAAAAGGGTCTTATTAGCAGTCTCCTGTTTTAACTTTTCCCCTGATAGATTTTTCTGCTCTAAACTTTCTTCCTCTGTCTCACTATCTCGAAAGACCTTCTCTTTTACTTGAATCTTTTCCTCTTTCTGACTAGCTCGAGCTTTACTTGAATCTTTTTCCTCTGTCTGACTAACTTGAGAGACTTCCTCTTCTACTTGAATCAATATGTCTTCTTCTTCCTCTACCTCTGTCTGAACTGAAGGCTTTGGACTAAGCAAATCAGATATGTACGTCCACAATGTCAATGTGCCAACTGGCAGAGTCCCTGGGCTGTTCTTTTCTATTCTTTTTTAAATCTTCACCATGATTGTTCCATTGTGATATATCTAACAACTCCTCCTTAAAAAGCCATGGGCTATATTCTTGTATTATATCAACGTATGCCCTGACTGCTCTTGATTATACTGGGAAGCTTCCTTCCTTTAACAATTTACTTAACAGTCTTTCGGTTTGTTTTATACTAATTGCTGATCCCGTATTTCTACTATAATACAACCCAGCAAGATAACAGCAAATAAACCGAGACAGAATCCAATAAAAAGGGAACCACACAAAATCATTATAACAGCCTTTCTATCCTCCTGACATATGTATCCGTCCTTTCTCCCTATCTGTTCCTCAAACGCAAATAGTTTTTCCTCAGATGTGAGTGGTTTTTCTTCCCTCTTACTCATCTCCAGGGACAGGAAAGTTAAAACAAAAACGAAGCAAAACAAAAGAGGAGACTTAGAATGGCTCCCCATCCTCTCGCCCTGCCCTCATGGGCGAGCAGTTTACTTACCCTCAGTTGCTCCCCGTGCGAGCCACCAAATGCCGAAGTCTGGCTTGGCACAAATCAGGAGCCACTTGTCAAAAAGAAACTAACTTTATTTTTAGAACTACAAACGCCAAACAAAACAGCTCCAGGGAAAAACCCTCAGAGCCCAACTGCCACCACCGGCTTCCACAAGCCTCTCTCCAACACACCAGCCTTTCAACCTCCCACAATCCTCCTCCTCTTGAGGCCGATTGGCTGGGTTGCGTGGGCAGAGCCAAAGAAGTCACCCAATGAGCAGCTCCGTGGAGGAGCCAATCAGCTAGATGTTGCTGGGGCAGCTGTGAGCCAATCATCAGCTGGCAGTCTGAAGGGCAGGGAAACAGCCCAATGAACATCACCACAGAGGAGCCAATCAGCTAGATGTTGCTGGGGCAGTCTGAAGCTTGCTGGCAGCTGGAAGTTTGCTGGGGCCCCTTTGGCTGTGGCTCTCAACACCCAATCTTGATGATTCTTTCAGGTAATGATCAGTACACCAAAACCACTTGGCTCACCAAATTTCGTTCTTCTAGGTTAAAACGTTCCTTTGCAGTAACCGTTTTCATTTTTAGGTTTAACTCTGTTTATTCCTATAAGGATACATGTATTTGGAACTCTAAAATCAAAGACGGTTTGTGCGAGCTCCAGGAAACTTGACACAATAGAGCAGTTTCAAGTTCTATCTCTATGGTTTGTTTGCTGTTGATGTAGCCCTAAGGAGAGACTGGCGAAAATCACTTTGATGGAAAGGGGTTGCCAAGCTTCCAAAAACTACGAGTTGCCTGAAATCTCAGCAAACATTTTTTCACCCAATCTTGATGATTCTTTCAGGTAATGATCAGTGCACCAAAACCACTTGGCTCACCAAATTTCGTTCTTCTAGGATAAACCTTTCGTTTGCAGTAACCGTTTTCATTTTTAGGTTTCACTCTGTTTTCTCCTATACGGATACATGTATTTGGAACTCTACATCGAAGACGGTTTGTGCTAGCTCTTGGAAACTTGACAAAATACAGCAGTTTCACATTCTATCTCTATGGTTTGTTTGCTGTGGATGTAGCCCTAAGTAGAGACTGGTGAAAATTACTTTGATGGAAAGGGGTTGCCAAGCTTCCAAAAACTACGAGTTGCCTGAAATCTCAGCAAACATTTTTTCACCCAATCTTGATGATTCTTTCAGGTAATGATCAGTACACCAAAACCACTTGGCTCACCAAATTTCGTTCTTCTAGGTTAAACCGTTCGTTTGCAGTAACCGTTTTCATTTTTAGGTTTCACTCTGTTTTCTCCAATAGGGATACATGTATTTGGAACTCTAAATCAAAGACGGTTTGTGCTAGCTCTTTGAAACTTGACACAATAGAGCAGTTTCAAGTTCTATCTCTATGGTTTTTTTGCTGTTGATGTAGCCCTAAGCAGAGACTGGCGAAAATCACTTTGATGGAAAGGGGTTGCCAAGCTTCCAAAAACTACGAGTTGCCTGAAATCTCAGCAAACATTTTTTCACCCAATCATGATGATTCTTTCAGGTAATGATCAGTACACCAAAACCACTTGGCTCACCAAATTTCGTTCTTCTAGGTTAAACCGTTCGTTTGCAGTAACCGTTTTCATTTTTAGGTTTCACTCTGTTTTCTCCAATAGGGATACATGTATTTGGAACTCTAAATCAAAGACGGTTTGTTCTAGCTCTTTGAAACTTGACACAATAGAGCAGGTTCAAGTTCTATCTCTATGGTTTGTTTGCTGTTGATGTAGCCCTAAGCAGAGACTGGCGAAAATCACTTTGATGGAAAAGGGTTGCCAAGCTTCCAAAAACTACGAGTTGCCTGAAATCTCAGCAACCATTTTTTCACCCAATCTTGATGATTCTTTCAGGTAATGATCAGTACACCAAAACCACTTGGCTCACCAAATTTCGTTCTTCTAGGTTAAACCGTTCGTTTGCAGTAACCGTTTCATTTTTAGGTTTCACTCTGTTTTCTCCTATATGGATACATGTATTTGGAACTCTAAATCAAAGACTGTTTGTGCTAGCTCTTTGAAACTTGACACAATAGAGCAGTTTCAAGTTCTATCTCTATGTTTGTTTGCTGTTGATGTAGCCCTAAGCAGAGACTGGCTAAAATCACTTTGATGGAAAGGGGTTGCCAAGCTTCCAAAAACTACGAGTTGCCTGAAATCTCAGCAAACATTTTTTCACCCAATCTTGATGATTCTTTCAGGTAATGATCAGTACACCAAAACCACTTGGCTCACCAAATTTCGTTCTTCTAGTTAAACCGTTCGTTTGCAGAA
Source organism: Ictidomys tridecemlineatus (assembly GCF_052094955.1). Taxonomy (NCBI): domain Eukaryota; kingdom Metazoa; phylum Chordata; class Mammalia; order Rodentia; family Sciuridae; genus Ictidomys; species Ictidomys tridecemlineatus. The sequence goes on from NW_027524854.1 coordinate 17,156, forward strand.
ACCGTTTCATTTTTAGGTTTAACTCTGTTTATTCTTATACGGATACATGAATTTGGAACTCTAAATCAAAGACGGTTTGTGCTAGCTCGGGGAAACTTGACACAATAGAGCAGTTTCAAGTTCTATCTGTATGGTTTGTGTGCTGTTGATGTAGCCCTAAGCAGAGACTGGCGAAATCACTTTGATGGAAAGGGGTTGCAAGCTTCCAAAAACTACGAGTTGCCTGAAATCTCAGCAAACATTTTTTCACCCAATCTTGATGTTTCTTTCAGGTAGTGATCAGTACACCAAAACCACTTGGATCACCAAATTTCGTTCTTTCTAGGTTAAACCGTTCGTTTGCAGTAACCGTTTTTATTTTTAGGTTTCACTCTGTTTTCTCCTATATGGATACATGTATTTGTAACTGTAAATCAAAGACGGTTTGTGCTAGCTCTTTGAAACTTGACAAAATAGAGCAGTTTCAAGTTCTATCTCTATGGTTTGTTTGCTGTTGATGTAGCCCTAAGCAGAGACTGGCGAAAATCACTTTGACCGAAAGGGGTTGCCTAGCTTCCAAAACTACGAGTTGCCTGAAATCTCAGCAAACATTTTTTCACCCAATCTTGATGATTATTTTCAGGTAATGATCAGTGCACCAAAACCACTTGGCTCACCAAATTTCGTTCTTCTAGGTTAAACCGTTCGTTTGCAGTAACCGTTTTCATTTTTAGGTTTCAATCTGTTTCTCCAATAGGGATACATGTATTTGGAACTCTAAATCAAAGACGGTTTGTGCTAGCTCTTTGAAACTTGACACAATAGAGCAGTTTCAAGTTCTATCTCTATGGTTTGTTTGCTGTTGATGTAGCCCTAAGCAGAGACTGGCGAAAATCACTTTGATAAAAAGGGGTTGCCAAGCTTCCAAAAACTACGAGTTCCCTGAAATCTCAGCAAACATTTTTTCACCCAATCTTGATGATTCTTTCAGGTAATGATCAGTGCACCAAAACCACTTGGCTCACCAAATTTCGTTCTTCTAGGTTAAACCGTTCGTTTGCAGTAACCGTTTTCATTTTTAGGTTTCACTCTGTTTTCTCCTATAGGGATACATGTATTTGGAACTCTAAATCAAAGACGGTTTGTGCTAGCTCTTTGAAACTTGACACAATAGAGCAGTTTCAAGTTCTATCTCTATGGTTGTTTGCTGTTCATGTCGCCCTAAGCAGAGACTGGCGAAAATCACATTGATTGAAAGGGGTTGCCAAGCTTCCAAAAACTACGAGTTGCCTGAAATCTCAGCAAACATTTTTTCACCCAATCTTGATGATTCTTTCAGGTAATGATCAGTACACCAAAACCACTTGGCTCACCAAATTTCGTTCTTCTAGGTTAAACCGTTCGTTTGCAGTGACCGTTTTCATTTTTAGGTTTCACTCTGTTTTCTCCAATAGGGATACATGTATTTGAAACTCTAAATCAAAGACGGTTTGTGCTATCTCTTGAAACTTGACACAATAGAGCACTTTCAAGTTCTGTCTCTATGGTTTGTTTGCTGTTGATGTAGCCCTAAGCAGAGACTGGCGAAAGTCACTTAGATGAAAAGGGGTTGCCAAGCTTCCAAAAACTACGAGTTGCCTGAAATCTCAGCAAACATTTTTTCACCCAATCTTGATGATTCTTTCAGGTAATGATCAGTAGACAAAACCACTTGGCTCACCAAATTTCGTTCTTCTAGGTTAAACCGTTCGTTTGAAGTAACCGTTTTTATTTTTAGGTTTCACTCTGTTTTCTCTTATACGGATACATGTATTTGGAACTCTAAATCAAAGACGGTTTGTGCTAGCTCGTTGAAACTTGACACAATAGAGCAGTTTCAAGTTCTATCTCTATGGTTTGTTTGCTGTTGATGTAGCCCTAAGCAGAGACTGGCGAAAATCACTTTGATAAAAAGGGTTTGCCAAGCTTCCAAAACTACGAGTTTCCTGAAATCTCAGCAAACATTTTTTCACCCAATCTTGATGATTCTTTCAGGTAATGATCAGTACACCAAAACCACTTGGCTCACCAAATTTCGTTCTTCTAGGTTAAACCATTCGTTTGCAGTAACCGTTTTCATTTTTAGGTTTCACTCTGTTTTCTCCAATAGGGATACATGTATTTGGAACTCTAAATCAAAGACGGTTTGTGCTAGCTCTTTGAAACTTGACACAAAAGACCAGTTTCATGTTCTATCTCTATGGTTTGTTTGCTGTTGATGTAGCCCTAAGCAGAGACTGGCGAAAATCACTTTGATGGAAAGGGGTTGCCAAGCTTCCAAAAACTACGAGTTGCCTGAAATCTCAGCAAACATTTTTTTACCCAATCTTGATGATTCTTTCAGGTAATGATCAGTACACCAAAACCACTTGGATGACCAAATTTCGTTCTTCTAGGTTAAACCGTTCGTTTGCAGTAACCGTTTTCATTTTTACGTTTCACTCTGTTTTCTCCTATACGGATACATGTATTTGGAACTCTAAATCAAAGACGGTTTGTGCTAGCTCTTTGAAACTTGACACAATAGAGCAGTTTCAAGTTCTATCTCTATGGTTTGTTTGCTGTTGATGTAGCCTTAGCAGAGACTGGCGAAAATCACTTTGATGGAAAGGGTTGCCAAGCTTCCAAAAACTACGAGTTGCAGGAAATCTCAGCAAACATTTTTTCACCCATTCTTGATGATTCTTTCAGGTAATGATCAGTACACCAAAACCACTTGGCTCACCAAATTTCGTTCTTCCAGGTTAAACCGTTCGTTTGCAGTAACCGTTTTCATATTTAGGTTTCACTCTGTTTTCTCTTATACGGATACATGTATTTGGAACACTAAATCAAAGACGGTTTGTGCTAGCTCTTTGAAACTTGACACAATAGAGCAGTTTCCAGTTCTATCTCTATGGTTTGTTTGCTGTTGATGTACCCCTAAGCAGAGACTGGCGAAAATCACTTTGATGGAAAGGGGTTGCCATGCTTCCAAAAACTACGAGTTGCCTGAAATCTCAGCAAACATTTTTTCACCCAATCTTGATGATTCTTTCAGGTAATGATCGGTACACCAAAACCACTTGGCTCACCAAATTTCGTTCTTCTAGGTTAAACCATTCGTTTTCAGTAACCGTTTTCATTTTTAGGTTTCACTCTGTTTTCTCCTATATGGATACATGTATTTGGAACTCTAAATCAAAGACGGTTTGTGCTAGCTCTTTGAAACTTGACACAATAGAGCAGTTTCAAGTTCTATCTCTATGGTTTGTTTGCTGTTGATGTAGCCCTAAGAAGAGACTGGTGAAAATCACTTTAATAGAACGGGGTTGCCAAGCTTCCAAAAACTACGAGTTGCCTGAAATCTCAGCAAACATTTTTTCACCCAATCTTGATGATTCTTTCAGGTAATGATCAGTACACCAAACCACTTGGCTCACCAAATTTCGTTCTTCTAGGTTAAACCGTTCGTTTGCAGTACCCGTTTTCATTTTTAGGTTTAACTTAGTTTATTCTTATACGGATACATGTATTTGGAACTCTAAATCAAAGACGGTTTGGTGCTAGCTCGGGGAAACTTGACACAATAGAGCAGTTTCAAGTTCTATCTGTATGGTTTGTGTGCAGTTGATGTAGCCCTAAGCAGAGACTGGCGAAAATCACTTTGATGGAAAGGGGTTGCCAAGCTTCCAAAAACTACGAGTTGCCTGAAATCTCAGCAAACATTTTTTCACACAATCTTGATGATTCTTTCAGGTAATGATCACTACACCAAAACCACTTGGATCACCAAATTTCGTTCTTCTAGGTTAAACCGTTCGTTTGCAGTAACCGTTTTCATTTTTAGGTTTCACTCTGTTTTCTCCTATACGGATACATGTATTTGGAACTCTAAATCAAAGACGGTTTGTGCTAGCTCTTTGAAACTTGACAAAATAGAGCAGTTTCAAGTTCTATCTCTATGGTTTGTTTGCTGTTGATGTAGCCCTAAGCAGAGACTGGCGAAAATCACTTTGACCGAAAGGGGTTGCCTAGCTTCCAAAAACTACGAGTTGCCTGAAATCTCAGCAAACATTTTTTCACCCAATCTTGATGATTCTTTCAGGTAATGATCAGTACACCAAAACCACTTGGCTCACCAAAATTTCGTTCTTCTAGGTTAAACCGTTCGTTTGCAGTAACCGTTTTCATTTTTAGGTTTCACTCTGTTTTCTCCTATACGGATACATGTATTTGGAACTCTAATTCAAAGACGGTTTGTGCTAGCTCTTGGAAAGTTGACACAATAGAGCAGTTTCAAGTTCTATATCTATGGTTTGTTTGCTGTTGATGTAGCCCTAAGCAGAGACTGGCGAAAATCACTTAGATGGAAAGGGGTTGCCAAGCTTCCAAAAACTACGAGTTGCCTGAAATCTCAGCAAACATTTTTTCACCCAATCTTGATGATTCTTTCACGTAATGATCAGTACACCAAAACCACTTGGCTCACCAAATTTCGTTCTTCTAGGTTAAACCGTTCGTTTGCAGTAACCGTTTTCATTTTTAGGTTTCACTCTGTTTTCTCCTATACGGATACATGTATTTGGAACTCTAATTCAAAGACGGTTTGTGCTAGCTCTTGGAAAGTTGACACAATAGAGCAGTTTCAAGTTCTATATCTATGGTTTGTTTGCTGTTGATGTAGCCCTAAGCAGAGACTGGCGAAAATCACTTTGATGGAAAGGGTTGCCAAGCTTCCAAAAAGTACGAGTTGCCTGAAATCTCAGCAAACATTTTTTCACCCAATCTTGATGATTCTTTCAGGTAATGATCAGTAGACCAAAACCACTTGGCTCACCAAATTTCGTTCTTCTAGGTTAAACCGTTCGTTTGCAGTAACCGTTTTTATTTTTAGGTTTCACTCTGTTTTCTCCTATACGGATACATGTATTTGGAACTCTAAATCAAAGACGGTTTGTGCTAGCTCTTTGAAACTTGACACAATAGAGCAGTTTCAAGTTCTATCTCTATGGTTTGTTTGCTGTTGATGTAGCCCTAAGCAGAGACTGGCGAAATCACTTTGATAAAAAGGGTTTGCCAAGCTTCCAAAACTACGAGTTTCCTGAAATCTCAGCAAACATTTTTTCACCCAATCTTGATGAGTCTTTCAGGTAATGATCAGTACACCAAAACCACTTGGCTCACCAAATTTCGTTCTTCTAGGTTAAACCGTTCGTTTGCAGTAACCGTTTTCATTTTTAGGTTTCACTCTGTTTTCTCCAATAGGGATACATGTATTTGGAACTCTAATCAAAGACGGTTTGTGCTAGCTCTTTGAAACTTGACACAATAGAGCAGTTTCATGTTCTATCTCTATGGTTTGTTTGCTGTTGATGTAGCCCTAAGCAGAGACTGGCGAAAATCAATTTGATGGAAAGGGGTTGCCAAGCTTCCAAAAACTACGAGTTGCCTGAAATCTCAGCAAACATTTTTTTACCCAATCTTGATGATTCTTTCAGATAATGATCAGTACACCATAACCACTTGGCTGACCAAATTTCGTTCTTCTAGGTTAAACCGTTCGTTTGCAGTAACCGTTTTCATTTTTAGGTTTCACTCTGTTTTCTCCTATACGGATACATGTATTTGGGAACTCTAAATCAAAGACGGTTTGTGCTAGCTCTTTGAAACTTGACACAATAGAGCAGTTTCAAGTTCCATCTCTATGGTTTGTTTGCTGTTGATGTAGCCCTTAGCAGAGACTGGCGAAAATCACTTTGATGGAAAGGGGTTGCCAAGCTTCCAAAAACTACGAGTTGCAGGAAATCACGGCAAACATTTTTTCACCCATTCTTGATGATTCTTTCAGGTAATGATCAGTACACCAAAACCACTTGGCTCACCAAATTTCGTTCTTCTAGGTTAAACCGTTCTTTTGCAGTAACCGTTTTCATATTTAGGTTTCACTCTGTTTTCTCTTATACGGATACATGTATTTGGAACTCTAAATCAAAGACGGTTTGTGCTAGCTCTTTGAAACTTGACACAATAGAGCAGTTTCCAGTTCTATCTCTATGGTTTGTTTGCTGTTGATGTACCCCTAAGCAGAGACTGGCGAAAATCACTTTAATAGAACGGGGTTGCCAAGCTTCCAAAAACTACGAGTTGCCTGAAATCTCAGCAAACATTTTTTCACCCAATCTTGATGATTCTTTCAGGTAATGATCAGTACACCAAACCACTTGGCTCACCAAATTCGTTCTTCTAGGTTAAACCGTTCGTTTGCAGTAACCGTTTTCATTTTTAGGTTTAACTTAGTTTATTCTTATACGGATACATGTATTTGGAACTCTAAATCAAAGACGGTTTGTGCTAGCTCGGGGAAACTTGACACAATAGAGCAGTTTCAAGTTCTATCTGTATGGTTTGTGTGCAGTTGATGTAGCCCTAAGCAGAGACTGGCGAAAATCACTTTGATGGAAAGGGGTTGCCAAGCTTCCAAAAACTACGAGTTGCCTGAAATCTCAGCAAACATTTTTTCACACAATCTTGATGATTCTTTCAGGTAATGATCACTACACCAAAACCACTTGGATCACCAAATTTCGTTCTTCTAGGTTAAACCGTTCGTTTGCAGTAACCGTTTTCATTTTTAGGTTTCACTCTGTTTTCTCCTATACGGATACATGTATTTGGAACTCTAAATCAAAGACGGTTTGTGCTAGCTCTTTGAAACTTGACAAAATAGAGCAGTTTCAAGTTCTATCTCTATGGTTTGTTTGCTGTTGATGTAGCCCTAAGCAGAGACTGGCGAAAATCACTTTGACCGAAAGGGGTTGCCTAGCTTCCAAAAACTACGAGTTGCCTGAAATCTCAGCAAACATTTTTTCACCCAATCTTGATGATTCTTTCAGGTAATGATCAGTACACCAAAACCACTTGGCTCACCAAATTTCGTTCTTCTAGGTTAAACCGTTCGTTTGCAGTAACCGTTTTCATTTTTAGGTTTCACTCTGTTTTCTCCTATACGGATACATGTATTTGGAACTCTAATTCAAAGACGGTTTGTGCTAGCTCTTGGAAAGTTGACACAATAGAGCAGTTTCAAGTTCTATATCTATGGTTTGTTTGCTGTTGATGTAGCCCTAAGCAGAGACTGGCGAAAATCACTTAGATGGAAAGGGTTGCCAAGCTTCCAAAAACTACGAGTTGCCTGAAATCTCAGCAAACATTTTTTCACCCAATCTTGATGATTCTTTCACGTAATGATCAGTACACCAAAACCACTTGGCTCACCAAATTTCGTTCTTCTAGGTTAAACCGTTCGTTTGCAGTAACCGTTTTCATTTTTAGGTTTCACTCTGTTTTCTCCTATACGGATACATGTATTTGGAACTCTAATTCAAAGACGGTTTGTGCTAGCTCTTGGAAAGTTGACACAATAGAGCAGTTTCAAGTTCTATATCTATGGTTTGTTTGCTGTTGATGTAGCCCTAAGCAGAGACTGGCGAAAATCACTTAGATGGAAAGGGGTTGCCAAGCTTCCAAAAAATACGAGTTGCCTGAAATCTCAGCAAACATTTTTTCACCCAATCTTGATGATTCTTTCAGGTAATGATCAGTACACCAAAACCACTTGGCTCACCAAATTTCGTTCTTCTAGGTTAAACCGTTCGTTTGAAGTAACCGTTTTCATTTTTAGGTTTCACTCTGTTTTCTCCTATACGGATACATGTATTTGGAACTCTAAATCAAAGACGGTTTGTGCTAGCTCTTTGAAACTTGACACAATAGAGCAGTTTCAAGTTCTATCTCTATGGTTTGTTTGCTGTTGATGTAGCCCTAAGCAGAGACTGGCGAAAATTACTTTGATGGAAAGGGGTTGCCAAGCTTCCAAAAACTACGAGTTGCAGGAAATCACAGCAAACATTTTTTCACCCATTCTTGATGATTCTTTCAGGTAATGATCAGTACACCAAAACCACTTGGCTCACCAAATTTCGTTCTTCTAGGTTAAACCGTTCGTTTGCAGTAACCGTTTACATTTTTAGGTTTCACTCTGTTTTCTCCTATAGGGATACATGTATTTGGAACTCTAAATCAAAGACGGTTTGTGCTAGCTCTTTGAAACTTGACACAATAGAGCAGTTTCCAGTTCTATCTCTATGGTTAGTTTGCTGTTGATGTAGCCCTAAGCAGAGACTGGCGAAAATCACTTTGATGGAAAGGGGTTGCCAAGCTTCCAAAAAGTACGAGTTGCCTGAAATCTCAGCAAACATTTTTTCACCCAATCTTGATGATTCTTTCAGGTAATGATCAGTAGACCAAAACCACTTGGCTCACCAAATTTCGTTCTTCTAGGTTAAACCGTTCGTTTGCAGTAACCGTTTTTATTTTTAGGTTTCACTCTGTTTTCTCCTATACGGATACATGTATTTGGAACTCTAAATCAAAGACGGTTTGTGCTAGCTCTTTGAAACTTGACACAATAGAGCAGTTTCAAGTTCTATCTCTATGGTTTGTTTGCTGTTGATGTAGCCCTAAGCAGAGACTGGCGAAAATCACTTTGATAAAAAGGGTTTGCCAAGCTTCCAAAACTACGAGTTTCCTGAAATCTCAGCAAACATTTTTTCACCCAATCTTGATGATTCTTTCAGGTAATGATCAGTACACCAAAACCACTTGGCTCACCAAATTTCGTTCTTCTAGGTTAAACCGTTCGTTTGCAGTAACCGTTTTCATTTTTAGGTTTCACTCTGTTTCTCCTATACGGATACATGTATTTGGAACTCTAAATCAAAGACGGTTTGTGCTAGCTCTTTGAAACTTGACACAATAGAGCAGTTTCAAGTTCCATCTCTATGGTTTGTTTGCTGTTGATGTAGCCCTTAGCAGAGACTGGCGAAAATCACTTTGATGGAAAGGGGTTGCCAAGCTTCCAAAAACTACGAGTTGCAGGAAATCACGGCAAACATTTTTTCACCCATTCTTGATGATTCTTTCAGGTAATGATCAGTACACCAAAACCACTTGGCTCACCAAATTTCGTTCTTCTAGGTTAAACCGTTCTTTTGCAGTAACCGTTTTCATATTTAGGTTTCACTCTGTTTTCTCTTATACGGATACATGTATTTGGAACTCTAAATCAAAGACGGTTTGTGCTAGCTCTTTGAAACTTGACACAATAGAGCAGTTTCCAGTTCTATCTCTATGGTTTGTTTGCTGTTGATGTACCCCTAAGCAGAGACTGGCGAAAATCACTTTAATAGAACGGGGTTGCCAAGCTTCCAAAAACTACGAGTTGCCTGAAATCTCAGCAAACATTTTTTCACCCAATCTTGATGATTCTTTCAGGTAATGATCAGTACACCAAACCACTTGGCTCACCAAATTTCGTTCTTCTAGGTTAAACCGTTCGTTTGCAGTAACCGTTTTCATTTTTAGGTTTAACTTAGTTTATTCTTATACGGATACATGTATTTGGAACTCTAAATCAAAGACGGTTTGTGCTAGCTCGGGGAAACTTGACACAATAGAGCAGTTTCAAGTTCTATCTGTATGGTTTGTGTGCAGTTGATGTAGCCCTAAGCAGAGACTGGCGAAAATCACTTTGATGGAAAGGGGTTGCCAAGCTTCCAAAAACTACGAGTTGCCTGAAATCTCAGCAAACATTTTTTCACACAATCTTGATGATTCTTTCAGGTAATGATCACTACACCAAAACCACTTGGATCACCAAATTTCGTTCTTCTAGGTTAAACCGTTCGTTTGCAGTAACCGTTTTCATTTTTAGGTTTCACTCTGTTTTCTCCTATACGGATACATGTATTTGGAACTCTAAATCAAAGACGGTTTGTGCTAGCTCTTTGAAACTTGACAAAATAGAGCAGTTTCAAGTTCTATCTCTATGGTTTGTTTGCTGTTGATGTAGCCCTAAGCAGAGACTGGCGAAAATCACTTTGACCGAAAGGGGTTGCCTAGCTTCCAAAAACTACGAGTTGCCTGAAATCTCAGCAAACATTTTTTCACCCAATCTTGATGATTCTTTCAGGTAATGATCAGTACACCAAAACCACTTGGCTCACCAAATTTCGTTCTTCTAGGTTAAACCGTTCGTTTGCAGTAACCGTTTTCATTTTTAGGTTTCACTCTGTTTTCTCTATACGGATACATGTATTTGGAACTCTAATTCAAAGACGGTTTGTGCTAGCTCTTGGAAAGTTGACACAATAGAGCAGTTTCAAGTTCTATATCTATGGTTTGTTTGCTGTTGATGTAGCCCTAAGCAGAGACTGGCGAAAATCACTTAGATGGAAAGGGGTTGCCAAGCTTCCAAAAACTACGAGTTGCCTGAAATCTCAGCAAACATTTTTTCACCCAATCTTGATGATTCTTTCACGTAATGATCAGTACACCAAAACCACTTGGCTCACCAAATTTCGTTCTTCTAGGTTAAACCGTTCGTTTGCAGTAACCGTTTTCATTTTTAGGTTTCACTCTGTTTCTCCTATACGGATACATGTATTTGGAACTCTAATTCAAAGACGGTTTGTGCTAGCTCTTGGAAAGTTGACACAATAGAGCAGTTTCAAGTTCTATATCTATGGTTTGTTTGCTGTTGATGTAGCCCTAAGCAGAGACTGGCGAAAATCACTTAGATGGAAAGGGGTTGCCAAGCTTCCAAAAATACGAGTTGCCTGAAATCTCAGCAAACATTTTTTCACCCAATCTTGATGATTCTTTCAGGTAATGATCAGTACACCAAAACCACTTGGCTCACCAAATTTCGTTCTTCTAGGTTAAACCGTCGTTTGAAGTAACCGTTTTCATTTTTAGGTTTCACTCTGTTTTCTCCTATACGGATACATGTATTTGGAACTCTAAATCAAAGACGGTTTGTGCTAGCTCTTTGAAACTTGACACAATAGAGCAGTTTCAAGTTCTATCTCTATGGTTTGTTTGCTGTTGATGTAGCCCTAAGCAGAGACTGGCGAAAATTACTTTGATGGAAAGGGGTTGCCAAGCTTCCAAAAACTACGAGTTGCAGGAAATCACAGCAAACATTTTTTCACCCATTCTTGATGATTCTTTCAGGTAATGATCAGTACACCAAAACCACTTGGCTCACCAAATTTCGTTCTTCTAGGTTAAACCGTTCGTTTGCAGTAACCGTTTTACATTTTTAGGTTTCACTCTGTTTTCTCCTATAGGGATACATGTATTTGGAACTCTAAATCAAAGACGGTTTGTGCTAGCTCTTTGAAACTTGACACAATAGAGCAGTTTCCAGTTCTATCTCTATGGTTAGTTTGCTGTTGATGTAGCCCTAAGCAGAGACTGGCGAAAATCACTTTGATGGAAAGGGGTTGCCAAGCTTCCAAAAAGTACGAGTTGCCTGAAATCTCAGCAAACATTTTTCACCCAATCTTGATGATTCTTTCAGGTAATGATCAGTAGACCAAAACCACTTGGCTCACCAAATTTCGTTCTTCTAGGTTAACCGTTCGTTTGCAGTAACCGTTTTATTTTTAGGTTTCACTCTGTTTTCTCCTATACGGATACATGTATTTGGAACTCTAAATCAAAGACGGTTTGTGCTAGCTCTTTGAAACTTGACACAATAGAGCAGTTTCAAGTTCTATCTCTATGGTTTGTTTGCTGTTGATGTAGCCCTAAGCAGAGACTGGCGAAAATCACT
>NW_027524854.1:29032-58863 GCF_052094955.1 Ictidomys tridecemlineatus
CATGTATTTGGAACTCTAAATAAAACACGGTTTTTGCTAGCTGTTTGAAACTTGACATAAGAAAGCAGTTTCATGTTCTATGTATATTTTTTTGTTTGCTGTTGATGTAGCCCTAAGCAGAGACTGGCGAAAATCACTTTCATGGAAAGGGGTTGCCAAGCTTCCAAAAAACTACGAGTTGCCTGAAATCTCAGCAAACATTTTTTCACCCAATCTTGATGATTCTTTAAGGTAATGATCAGTACACCAAAACCACTTGGCTCCCAAATTTCGTTCTTCTAGGTTAAACCGTTCGTTTGCAGTAACCGTTTTCATTTTTAGGTTTAAATCTGTTTTCTCGTATAGGAATACATGTATTTGAAACTCTAAATCAAACACGGTTTGTGCTAGCTCTTCAAACTTGAAAGAAGAAAGCACTTTCAAGTTCTATCTCTATGGTTTGTTTGCTGTTGATGTAGCCCTAAGCAGAGACTGGCGAAAATCACTTTCATGGAAAGGGGTTGCCAAGCTTCCAATAAACTACGAGTTGCCTGAAATCTCAGCAAACATTTTGTCACCCAATCTTGATGATTCTTTCAGGTAATGATCAGTACACCCAAACAACTTGGTTCACCAAATATCGTGCTTCTAGGTTAAACCCTTCGTTAGCAGTAACCGTTTTCATTTTTAGGTTTCACTCTGTTTTCTCCTATAGGGATACATATATTTGGAACTCTAAATCAAACACGGTTTGTGCTAGCCTTTTGAAACTTGCCACAATAAAATAGATTCAAGTTCTATCTCTGGTTTGTTTGCTGTTGATGTAGCCTTAAGCAGAGACTGGCGAAAATCACTTTCCTGAAAGGGGTTGCCAAGCTTCCATAAAACTACGAGTTGCCTGAAATCTCAGCAAACATTTTGTGACCCAATCTTGATGATTCTTTCAGGTAATGATCAGTACACCCAAACCACTTGGTTCACCAAATTTCGTGCTTCTAGGTTAAACCCTTTGTTAGCAGTAACCGTTTTCATTTTTAGGTTTCACTCTGTTTTCTCCTATAGGGATACATGTATTTGGAACTCTAAATCAAACACGGTTTTTGCTAGCTCTTTGAAACTTGACACAAAAGCAGTTTCAAGTTCTATCTCTATGCTTCGTTTGCTGTTGATGTAGCCCTAAGCAGAGACTGGCGAAAATCACTTTCATGGAAAGGGGTTGCCCAGCTTCCAAAAAACTACGAGTTGCCTGAAAACTCAGCAAACATTTTTTCACCCAATCTTGATGATTCTTTCAGGTAATAGTCAGTACTACAAAACCACTTGGCTCACCAAATTTCGTTCTTCTAGGTTAAACCGTTCGTTTGCAGTAACAGTTTTCATTTTTAGGTTTCACTCTGTTTTCTCCTATAGGCATACATGTATTTGGAACTCTAAATCAAACACGGTTGGTGCTAGATTTTTGAAATTTGACACAATAAAGCTGTTTCAAGTTCTATCTCTTTGGTTTGTTTGCTGTTGATGTAGCCCTAAGCAGAAACTGGCGAAAATCACTTTCATGGAAAGGGGTTGCCAAGCTTCCAAAAAACTACGAGTTGCCTGAAATCTCAGCAAACATTTCTTCACCCAAAATTGATGATTCTTTCAGGTAATGATCAGTACAGCAAAACCACTTGGCTCACCAAATTTCGTTCTTCTAGGTTAAACCGTTCGTTTCCTGTAACCGTTTTCATTTTTAGGTTTCACTCTGTTTTCTCCTATAGAGATATATTTATTTGTAACTCTAAATCAAACACGGTTGTGCTAGCCCTTTGAAACTTGCCACAATAAAGTAGTTTCAAGTTCTATCTCTATGGTTTGTTTGCTGTTGATGTAGCCCTAAGCAGAGACTGGCGAAAATCACTTTCATGGAAAGGGGTTGCCAAGCTTCCAAAAAACTACGAGTTGCCTGAAATATCAGCAAACATTTTTTCACCCAATCTTGATGATTCTTTCAGGTAATGATCAGTACACCCAAACCACTTGGTTCACCAAATTTCGTGCTTCTAGGTTAAACCCTTTGTTAGCAGTAACCGTTTTCATTTTTAGGTTTCACTCTGTTTTCTCCTATAGGGATACATGTATTTGGAACTCTAAATCAAACACGGTTGTGCTAGCCTTTTGAAACTTGCCATAATAAAGTAGATTCAAGTTCTATCTCTATGGTTTGTTTGCTGTTGATGTAGCCTTAAGCAGAGACTGGCGAAAATCACTTTCCTGGAAAGGGGTTGCCAAGCTTCCATAAAACTACGAGTTGACTGAAATCTCAGCAAACATTTTTTGACCCAATCTTGATGATTCTTTCATGTAATGATCAGTACACCAAAATCACTTGGCTCACCAAATTTCGTTCTTCTAGGTTAAACTGTTCGTTTGCAGTAACCGTTTTCATTTTTCGGTTTCAGTCTGTTTTCTCCTATAGGGATACATGTATTTGAAACTCTAAATCAAACACGGTTTGTGCTAGCTCTGTGAAACTTGACACAATAAAGCAGTTTCAAGTTCTATCTCTATGGTTTGTTTGCTGTTTATGTAGCCCTAAGCAGAGAATGTCGAAAATCACTTTCAAGGAAAGGGGTTGCCAAGCTTCCAAAAAACTACGAGTTGCCTAAAATCTCAGCAAACATTTTTTCACCCAATCTTGATGATTCTTTCAGGTAATCATCAGTACACCCAAACCACTTGGTTCACCAAATTTCGTGCTTCTAGGTTAAACCCTTTGTTAGCAGTAACCGTTTTCATTTTTAGGTTTCACTCTGTTTTCTCCTATAGGGATACATGTATTTGGAACTCTAAATCAAACACGGTTTGTGCTAGCTCTTTTAAACTTGACACAATAAACCAGTTTCAAGTTCTATCTCTATGGTTTGTTGCTGTTGATGTAGCCTTATGCAGAGACTGGCGAAAATCACTTTCCTGGAAAGGGGTTGCCAAGCTTCCATAAAACTACGAGTTGCCTGAAATCTCAGCAAACATTTTTCCACCCAATCTTGATGATTCTTTCAGGTAATGATCAGTATACCAAAACCACTTGGCTCACCAAATTTCATTCTTCTAGGTTAAACTGTTCGTTTGCACTAACCGTTTTAATTTTTAGGTTTCACTCTGTTTTCTCCTATAGGGATACATGTATTTGGAACACTAAATCAAACACGGTTTGTGCTAGCTCTTTTAAAGTTGACACAATAAAGCAGTTTCAAGTTCTATCTCTATGGTTTGTTTGCTGTTGATGTAGCCCTAAGCAGAGACTGGCGAAAATCACTTTCCTGGAAAGGGGTTGCCAAGCTTCCAAAAAACTACGAGTTGCCTGAAATCTCAGCAAACATTTTTTCACCCAATCTTGATGATTCTTTCAGGTAATGATCAGTACACCAAAACCACTTGGCTCACAAAATTTCGTTCTTCTAGGTTAAACCGTTCGTTTGCAGTAAACGTTTTCATTTTTAGGTTTCACTCTCTTTTCTCCTATAGGGATACATGTATTTGGAACTCTAAATCAAACACGGTTTGTGCTAACCTTTTGCAACTTGAAACAATAAAGCACTTTCAAGTTCTATCTCTATGGTTTGTTTGCTGTTGATGTACCCCTAAGCAGAGACTGGCGAAAATCACTTTCATTGATAGGGGTTGCCAAGCTTCCAAAAAACTACGAGTTGCCTGAAATCTCAGCAAACATTTTTTCACCCAATCTTGATGATTCTTTCAGGTTATGATCAGTACACTAAAACCACTTGGCTCACCAAATTTCGTTCTTCTAGTTTAAACCGTTCGTTTGCAGTAACCGTTTTCATTTTTAGGTTTCACTCTGTTTTCTCCTATACGGATACATGTATTTGGAATTCTAAATCAAATACGGATGGTGCTAGCTCTTTGAAATTTGACACAATAAAGCAGTTTCAAGTTCTATCTCTATGGTTTGTTTGTTGTTGATATAGCCCTAAGCAGAGACTGGCGAAAATCACTTTAGTGGAAAGGGGTTGCCAAGCTTCCAAAAAACTACGAGTTGCCTGAAATCTCAGCAAATATTTTTTCACCCAATCTTGATGATTCTTTCAGGTAATGATCAGTACACCAAAACCACTTGGCTCACCCAATTTCGTTTTTCTAGATTAAAGCGTTCGTTTGCAGTAACCGTTTTCATTTTTAGGTTTCACTCTGTTTTCTCCTATAGGGATACATGTATTTGGAACTCTAAATCAAACACGGTTTGTGCTAGCTCTTTGAAACTTGCCACAATAAAGCAGTTTCAAGTTCTATCTCTATGGTTTGTTTGCTGTTGATGTAGCCCTAAGCAGAGACTGGCGAAAATCACTTTCATGGAAAGGTTTTGCCAAGCTTCCAAAAAACTACGAGTTGCCTGAAATCTCAGCAAACATTTTTTCACCCAATCTTGATGATTCTTTCAGGTAATGATCACTACACCAAAACCACTTGGCTCACCAAATTTCGTTCTTCTAGGTTAAACCGTTCGTTTGCAGTAACCGTTTTCATTTTTAGGTTTCACTCTGTTTTCTCCTATAGGCATACATGTATTTGGAACTCTAAATCAAACACGGTTGGTGCTAGATTTTTGAAACTTGACACAATAAAGCTGTTTCAAGTTCTATCTCTATGGTTTGTTTGCTGTTGATGTAGCCCTAAGCAGAAACTGGCGAAAATCACTTTCATGGAAAGGGGTTGCCAAGCTTCCAAAAAACTACGAGTTGCCTGAAATCTCAGCAAACATTTTTTCACCCAATCTTGATGATTCTTTCAGGTAATGATCACTACACCAAAACCACTTGGCTCACCAAATTTCGTTCTTCTAGGTTAAACCGTTCGTTTCCTGTAACCGTTTTCATTTTTAGGTTTCACTCTGTTTTCTCCTATAGGGATACATGTATTTGGAACTCTAAATCAAACACGGTTTGTGCTAGCCCTTTGAAACTTGCCACAATAAAGTAGTTTCAAGTTCTATCTCTATGGTTTGTTTGCTGTTGATGTAGCCCTACGCAGAGACTGGCGAAAATCACTTTCATGGAAAGGGGTTGCCAAGCTTCCAAAAAACTACAAGTTTCCTGAAATCTCAGCAAACATTTGTTCACCCAATCTTGATGATTCTTTCAGGTAATGATCAGTACACCAAAACCACTTGGCTCACCAAATTTCGTTCTTCTAGGTTAAACCCTTCCTTTGCAGTAACCGTTTTCATTTTTAGGTTTCACTCTGTTTTCTCCTATAGGGATACATGTATTTGGAACTCTAAATCAAACACGGTTTGTACTAGCCCTTTGAAACTTACCACAATAAAGTAGTTTCAAGTTCTATCTCTATGGTTTGTTTTCTCTTGATGTAGCCCTAAGCAGAGACTGGCGAAAATCACTTTCATGGAAAGGGGTTGCCAAGCTTCCAATAAACTACGAGTTGCCTGAAATCTCAGCAAATATTTTGTCACCCAATCTTGATGATTCTTTCAGGTAATGATCAGTACACCCAAACCACTTGGTTCACCAAATTTCGTGCTTCTAGGTTAAACCCTTCGTTAGCAGTAACCGTTTTCATTTTTAGGTTTCACTCTGTTTTCTCCTATAGGGATACATATATTTGGAACTCTAAATCAAACACGGTTTGTGCTAGCCTTTTGAAACTTGCCACAATAAAATAGATTCAAGTTCTATCTCTGGTTTGTTTGCTGTTGATGTAGCCTTAAGCAGAGACTGGCGAAAATCACTTTCCGGAAAGGGGTTGCCAAGCTTCCATAAAACTACGAGTTGCCTGAAATCTCAGCAAACATTTTTTGACCCAATCTTGATGATTCTTTCAGGTAATGATCAGTACACCAAAACCACTTGGCTCACCAAATTTCGTTCTTCTGGGTTAAACTGTTCGTTTGCAGAAACCGTTTTCATTTTTAGGTTTCAGTCTGTTTTCTCCTATAGGGATACATGTATTTGAAACTCTAAATCAAACACGGTTTGTGCTAGCTCTTTGAAACTTGCCACAATAAAGCAGTTTCAAGTTCTATCTCTATGGTTTGTTTGCTGTTGATGTAGCCCTAAGCAGAGACTGGCGAAAATCACTTTCATGGAAAGGGGTTGCCAAGCTTCCAAAAAACTACGAGTTGCCTGAAATCTCAGCAAACATTTTTTCACCCAATCTTGATGATTCTTTCAGGTAATGATCACTACACCAAAACCACTTGGCTCACCAAATTTCGTTCTCTAGGTTAAACCGTTCGTTTGCAGTAACCGTTTTCATTTTTAGGTTTCACTCTGTTTTCTCCTATAGGCATACATGTATTTGGAACTCTAAATCAAACACGGTTGGTGCTAGATTTTTGAAACTTGACACAATAAAGCTGTTTCAAGTTCTATCTCTATGGTTTGTTTGCTGTTGATGTAGCCCTAAGCAGAAACTGGCGAAAATCACTTTCATGGAAAGGGGTTGCCAAGCTTCCAAAAAACTACGAGTTGCCTGAAATCTCAGCAAACATTTCTTCACCCAAAATTGATGATTCTTTCAGGTAATGATCAGTACAGCAAAACCACTTGGCTCAACAAATTTCTTCTTCTAGGTTAAACCCTTCCTTTGCAGTAACCGTTTTCATTTTTAGGTTTCACTCTGTTTTCTTCTATAGGGATACATGTATTTGGAACTCTAAATCAAACACGGTTTGTGCTAGCCCTTTGAAACTTACCACAATAAAGTAGTTTCAAGTTCTGTCTCTATGGTTTGTTTCCTCTTGATGTAGCCCTAAGCAGAGACTGGCGAAAATCACTTTCATGGAAAGGGGTTGCCAAGCTTCCAAAAAACTACGAGTTGCCTGAAATCTCAGCAAACATTTTTTCACCCAATCTTGATGATTCTTTCAGGTAATGATCAGTACACCGAAACCACTTGGTTCACCAAATTTCGTGCTTCTAGGTTAAACCCTTTGTTAGCAGTAACCGTTTTCATTTTTAGGTTTCACTCTGTTTTCTCCTATAGGGATACATGTATTTGGAACTCTAAATCAAACACGGTTTGTGCTAGCCCTCTGAAACTTACCACAATAAAGTAGTTTCAAGTTCTATCTCTATGGTTTGTTTGCTGTTGATGTAGCCCTAAGCAGAGACTGGCGAAAATCACTTTCATGGAAAGGGGTTGCCAAGCTTCGAAAAAACTACGAGTTGCCTGAAATCTCAGCAAACATTTTTTCACCCAATCTTGATGATTCTTTCAGGTAATGATCAGTACACCCAAACCACTTGGTTCACCAAATTTCGTGCTTCTAGGTTAAACCCTTTGTTAGCAGTAACCGTTTTCATTTTTAGGTTTCACTCTGTTTTCTCCTATAGGGATACATGTATTTGGAACTCTAAATCAAACACGGTTTGTGCTAGCCTTTTGAAACTTGCCACAATAAAGTAGATTCAAGTTCTATCTCTATGGTTTGTTTGCTGTTGATGTAGCCTTATGCAGAGACTGGCGAAAATCACTTTCCTGGAAAGGGGTTGCCAAGCTTCCATAAAACTACGAGTTGCCTGAAATCTCAGCAAACATTTTTCCACCCAATCTTGATGATTCTTTCAGGTAATGATCAGTACACCAAAACCACTTGGCTCACCAAATTTCGTTCTTCTAGGTTAAACTGTTCGTTTGCAGTAACCGTTTTCATTTTTAGGTTTCAGTCTGTTTTCTCCTATAGGGATACATGTATTTGAAACTCTAAATCAAACACGGTTTGTGCTAGCTCTGTGAAACTTGACACAATAAAGCAGTTTCAAGTTCTATCTCTATGGTTTGTTTGCTGTTGATGTAGCCCTAAGCAGAGACTGTCGAAAATCACTTTCAAGGAAAGGGGTTGCCAAGCTTCCAAAAAACTACGAGTTGCCTAAAATCTCAGCAAACATTTTTTCACCCAATCTTGATGATTCTTTCAGGTAATCATCAGTACACCAAATCCACTTGGCTCACCACATTTCGTTCTTATAGGTTAAACCGTTCGTTTGCAGTAACCGTTTTCATTTTTAGGTTTCACTCTGTTTTCTCCTATAGGGATACATGTATTTGGAACTCTAAATCAAACACGGTTTGTGGTAGCTCTTTGAAACTTGCCACAATAAAGCAGTTTCCAGTTCTATCTCTATGGTTTGTTTGCTGTTGATGTAGCCCTAAGCAGAGACTGGCGAAAATCACTTTCATGGAAAGGTTTTGCCAAGCTTCCAAAAAACTACGAGTTGCCTGAAATCTCAGCAAACATTTTTCCACCCAATCTTGATGATTCTTTCAGGTAATGATCAGTATACCAAAACCACTTGGCTCACCAAATTTCATTCTTCTAGGTTAAACTGTTCGTTTGCACTAACCGTTTTCATTTTTAGGTTTCACTCTGTTTTCTCCTATAGGGATACATGTATTTGGAACACTAAATCAAACACGGTTTGTGCTAGCTCTTTTAAAGTTGACACAATAAAGCAGTTTCAAGTTCTATCTCTATGGTTTGTTTGCTGTTGAAGTAGCCCTAAGCAGAGACTGGCGAAAATCACTTTCATGGAAAGGGGTTGCCAAGCTTCCAAAAAACTACGAGTTGCCTGAAATCTCAGCAAACATTTTTTCACCCAATCTTGATGATTCTTTCAGGTTATGATCAGTACACTAAAACCACTTGGCTCACCAAATTTCGTTCTTCTAGTTTAAACCGTTCGTTTGCAGTAACCGTTTTCATTTTTAGGTTTCACTCTGTTTTCTCCTATACGGATACATGTATTTGGAATTCTAAATCAAATACGGATGGTGCTAGCTCTTTGAAATTTGACACAATAAAGCAGTTTCAAGTTCTATCTCTATGGTTTGTTTGTTGTTGATATAGCCCTAAGCAGAGACTGGCGAAAATCACTTTAGTGGAAAGGGGTTGCCAAGCTTCCAAAAAACTACGAGTTGCCTGAAATCTCAGCAAATATTTTTTCACCCAATCTTGATGATTCTTTCAGGTAATGATCAGTACACCAAAACCACTTGGCTCACCCAATTTCGTTTTTCTAGATTAAAGCGTTCGTTTGCAGTAACCGTTTTCATTTTTAGGTTTCACTCTGTTTTCTCCTATAGGGATACATGTATTTGGAACTCTAAATCAAACACGGTTTGTGCTAGCTCTTTGAAACTTGCCACAATAAAGCAGTTTCAAGTTCTATCTCTATGGTTTGTTTGCTGTTGATGTAGCCCTAAGCAGAGACTGGCGAAAATCACTTTCATGGAAAGGGGTTGCCAAGCTTCCAAAAAACTACGAGTTGCCTGAAATCTCAGCAAACATTTTTTCACCCAATCTTGATGATTCTTTCAGGTAATGATCACTACACCAAAACCACTTGGCTCACCAAATTTCGTTCTTCTAGGTTAAACCGTTCGTTTGCAGTAACCGTTTTCATTTTTAGGTTTCACTCTGTTTTCTCCTATAGGCATACATGTATTTGGAACTCTAAATCAAACACGGTTGGTGCTAGATTTTTGAAACTTGACACAATAAAGCTGTTTCAAGTTCTATCTCTATGGTTTGTTTGCTGTTGATGTAGCCCTAAGCAGAAACTGGCGAAAATCACTTTCATGGAAAGGGGTTGCCAAGCTTCCAAAAAACTACGAGTTGCCTGAAATCTCAGCAAACATTTTTTCACCCAATCTTGATGATTCTTTCAGGTAATGATCAGTACCCTAAAACCACTTGGCTCACCAAATTTCGTTCTTCTAGGTTAAACCGTTCGTTTGCAGTATCCGTTTTCATTTTTAGGTTTCACTCTGTTTTCTCCTATAGGGATACATGTATTTGGAATTCTAAATCAAATACGGATGGTGCTAGCTCTTTGAAACTTGCCACAATAAAGAAGTTTCAAGTTCTATCTCTATGGTTTGTTTGCTGTTGATGTAGCCCTAAGCAGAGACTGGCGAAAATCACTTACATGGAAAGGGGTTGCCATGCTTCCAAAAAACTACGAGTTGCCTGAAATCTCAGCAAACATTTTTTCACCCAATCTTGATGATTCTTTCAGGTAATGATCACTACACCAAAACCACTTGGCTCACCAAATTTCGTTCTTCTAGGTTAAACCGTTCGTTTGCAGTAACCGTTTTCATTTTTAGGTTTCACTCTGTTTTCTCCTATAGGCATACATGTATTTGGAACTCTAAATCAAACACGGTTGGTGCTAGATTTTTGAAACTTGACACAATAAAGCAGTTTCAAGTTCTATCTCTATGGTTTGTTTGCTGTTGATGTAGCCCTAAGCAGAAACTGGCGAAAATCACTTTCATGGAAAGGGGTTGCCAAGCTTCCAAAAAACTACGAGTTGCCTGAAATCTCAGCAAACATTTCTTCACCCAAAATTGATGATTCTTTCAGGTAATGATCAGTACACCAAAACCACTGGGCTCACCAAATTTCGTTCTTCTAGGTTAAACCGTTCGTTTCCTGTAACCGTTTTCATTTTTAGGTTTCACTCTGTTTTCTCCTATAGGGATACATGTATTTGGAACTCTAAATCAAACACGGTTTGTGCTAGCCCTTTGAAACTTGCCACAATAAAGTAGTTTCAAGTTCTATCTCTATGGTTTGTTTGCTGTTGATGTAGCCCTACGCAGAGACTGGCGAAAATCACTTTCATGGAAAGGGGTTGCCAAGCTTCCAAAAAACTACGAGTTTCCTGAAATCTCAGCAAACATTTGTTCACCCAATCTTGATGATTCTTTCAGGTAATGATCAGTACACCAAAACCACTTGGCTCACCAAATTTCGTTCTTCTAGGTTAAACCCTTCCTTTGCAGTAACCGTTTTCATTTTTAGGTTTCACTCTGTTTTCTCCTATAGGGATACATGTATTTGAAACTCTAAATCAAACACGGTTTGTGCTAGCTCTTTGAAACTTGCCACAATAAAGCAGTTTCAAGTTCTATCTCTATGGTTTGTTTGCTGTTGATGTAGCCCTAAGCAGAGACTGGCGAAAATCACTTTCATGGAAAGGGGTTGCCAAGCTTCCAAAAAACTACGAGTTGCCTGAAATCTCAGCAAACATTTTGTCACCCAATCTTGATGATTCTTTCAGGTAATGATCAGTACACCCAAACCACTTGGTTCACCAAATTTCGTGCTTCTAGGTTAAACCCTTCGTTAGCAGTAACCGTTTTCATTTTTAGGTTTCACTCTGTTTTCTCCTATAGGGATACATATATTTGGAACTCTAAATCAAACACGGTTTGTGCTAGCCTTTTGAAACTTGCCACAATAAAATAGATTCAAGTTCTATCTCTGGTTTGTTTGCTGTTGATGTAGCCTTAAGCAGAGACTGGCGAAAATCACTTTCATGGAAAGGGGTTGCCAAGCTTCCATAAAACTACGAGTTGCCTGAAATCTCAGCAAACATTTTTTGACCCAATCTTGATGATTCTTTCAGGTAATGATCAGTACACCAAAACCACTTGGCTCACCAAATTTCGTTCATCTGGGTTAAACTGTTCGTTTGCAGAAACCGTTTTCATTTTTAGGTTTCAGTCTGTTTTCTCCTATAGGGATACAAGTATTTGAAACTCTAAATCAAACACGGTTTGTGCTAGCTCTTTGAAATTTGCCAAAATAAAGCAGTTTCAAGTTCTATCTCTATGGTTTGTTTGCTGTTGATGTAGCCCTAAGCAGAGACTGGCGAAAATCACTTTCATGGAAAGGGGTTGCCAAGCTTCCAAAAAACTACGAGTTGCCTGAAATCTCAGCAAACATTTTTTCACCCAATCTTGATGATTCTTTCAGGTAATGATCACTACACCAAAACCACTTGGCTCACCAAATTTCTTCTTCTAGGTTAAACCCTTTTTTTGCAGTAACCGTTTTCATTTTTAGGTTTCACTCTGTTTTCTTCTATAGGGATACATGTATTTGGAACACTAAATCAAACACGGTTTGTGCTAGCCCTTTGAAACTTACCACAATAAAGTAGTTTCAAGTTCTGTCTCTATGGTTTGTTTCCTCTTGATGTAGCCCTAAGCAGAGACTGGCGAAAATCACTTTCATGGAAAGGGGTTGCCAAGCTTCCAAAAAACTACGAGTTGCCTGAAATCTCAGCAAACATTTTTTCACCCAATCTTGATGATTCTTTCAGGTAATGATCAGTACACCCAAACCACTTGGTTCACCAAATTTCGGGCTTCTAGGTTAAACCCTTTGTTAGCAGTAACCGTTTTCATTTTTAGGTTTCACTCTGTTTTCTCCTATAGGGATACATGTATTTGGAACTCTAAATCAAACACGGTTTGTGCTAGCCTTTTGAAACTTGCCACAATAAAGTAGATTCAAGTTCTATCTCTATGGTTTGTTTGCTGTTGATGTAGCCCTAAGCAGAGACTGGCGAAAATCACTTTCCTGGAAAGGGGTTGCCAAGCTTCCATAAAACTACGAGTTGCCTGAAATCTCAGCAAACATTTTTTGACCCAATCTTGATGATTCTTTCAGGTAATGATCAGTACACCAAAACCACTTGGCTCACCAAATTTCGTTCTTCTAGGTTAAACTGTTCGTTTGCAGTAACCGTTTTCATTTTTAGGTTTCAGTCTGTTTTCTCCTATAGGGATACATGTATTTGAAACTCTAAATCAAACACGGTTTGTGCTAGCTCTGTGAAACTTGACACAATAAAGCAGTTTCAAGTTCTATCTCTATGGTTTGTTTGATGTTTATGTAGCCCTAAGCAGAGACTGTCGAAAATCACTTTCAAGGAAAGGGGTTGCCAAGCTTCCAAAAAACTACGAGTTGCCTAAAATCTCAGCAAACATTTTTTCACCCAATCTTGATGATTCTTTCAGGTAATCATCAGTACACCAAAACCACTTGGCTCACCACATTTCGTTCTTATAGGTTAAACCGTTCGTTTGCAGTAACCGTTTTCATTTTTAGGTTTCACTCTGTTTTCTCCTATAGGGATACATGTATTTGGAACTCTAAATCTTACACGGTTTGTGGTAGCTCTTTGAAACTTGCCACAATAAAGCAGTTTCAAGTTCTATCTCTATGGTTTGTTTGCTGTTGATGTAGCCCTAAGCAGAGACTGGCGAAAATCACTTTCATGGAAAGGGGTTGCCAAGCTTCCAAAAAACTACGAGTTGCCTGAAATCTCAGCAAACATTTTTTCACCCAATCTTGATGATTCTTTCAGGTAATGATAAGTACACCAAAACCACTTGGCTCACCACATTTCGTTCTTATAGGTTAAACCGTTCGTTTGCAGTAACCGTTTTCATTTTTAGGTTTCACTCTGTTTTCTCCTATAGGCATACATGTATTTCGAACTCTAAATCAAACACGGTTGGTGCTAGATTTTTGAAACTTGACACAATAAAGCTGTTTCAAGTTCTATCTCTATGGTTTGTTTGCTGATGATGTAGCCCTAAGCAGAAACTGGCGAAAATCACTTTCATGGAAAGGGGTTGCCAAGCTTCCAAAAAACTACGAGTTGCCTGAAATCTCAGCAAACATTTTTTCACCCAATCTTGATGATTCTTTCAGGTAATGATCAGTACACCAAATCCACTTGGCTCACCAAATTACGTTCTTCTAGGTTAAACTGTTCGTTTGCAGTAACCGTTTTTATTTTTAGGTTTCACTCTGTTTTCTCCTATAGGGATACATGTATTTGGAACTCTAAATCAAACACGGTTTGTGCTAGCTCTTTGAATCTTACACAATAAAGCAGTTCCAAGTTCTATCTCTATGGTTTGTTTGCTGTTGATGTAGCCCTAAGCAGAGACTGGCGAAAATCACTTTCATGGAAAGGGGTTGCCAAGCTTCCAAAAAACTACGAGTTGCCTAAAATCTCAGCAAACATTTTTTTCACCCAATCTTGATGATTCTTTCAGGTAATGATCAGTACACCCAAACCACTTGGTTCACCAAATTTCGTGCTTCTAGGTTAAACCCTTCGTTAGCAGTAACCGTTTTTATTTTTAGGTTTCACTCTGTTTTCTCCTATAGGGATACATGTATTTGGAACTCTAAATCAAACACCGTTTGTGCTAGCCTTTTGAAACTTGCCACAATAAAATAGATTCATGTTCTATCTCTATGGTTTGTTTGCTGTTGATGTAGCCTTAAGCAGAGACTGGCGAAAATCACTTTCCTGGAAAGGGGTTGCCTAGCTTCCATAAAACTACGAGTTGCCTGAAATCTCAGCAAACATTTTTTGACCCAATCTAGATGATTCTTTCAGGTAATGATCAGTACACCAAAACCACTTGGCTCACCAAATTTCGTTCTTCTAGGTTAAACTGTTCGTTTGCAGAAACCGTTTTCATTTTTAGGTTTCAGTCTGTTTTCTCCTATAGGGATACATGTATTTGAAACTCTAAATCAAACACGGTTTGTGCTAGCTCTGTGAAACTTGACACAAGAAAGCAGTTTCAAGTTCTATCTCTATGGTTTGTTTGTTGTTGATATAGCCCTAAGCAGAGACTGGCGAAAATCACTTTAGTTGAAAGGGGTTGCCAAGCTTCCAAAAAACTACGAGTTGCCTGAAATCTCAGCAAACATTTTTTCACCCAATCTTGATGATTCTTTCAGGTAATGATCAGTACACCAAAACCACTTGGCTCACCCAATTTCGTTCTTCTAGGTTAAACCGTTCGTTTGCAGTAACCGTTTTCAATTTTAGGTTTCACTCTGTTTTCTCCTATAGGCATACATGTATTTGGAACTCTAAATCAAACACGGTTGGTGCTAGATTTTTGAAACTTGACAAAATAAAGCTGTTTCAAGTTCTATCTCTATGGTTTGTTTGCTGTTGATGTAGCCCTAAGCAGAAACTGGCGAAAATCACTTTCATAAAAAGGGGTTGCCAAGCTTCCAAAAAACTACGAGTTGCCTGAAATCTCAGCAAACATTTCTTCACCCAAAATTGATGATTCTTTCAGGTAATGATCAGTACAGCAAAACCACTTGGCTCACCAAATTTCGTTCTTCTAGGTTAAACCGTTCGTTTCCTGTAACCGTTTTCATTTTTAGGTTTCACTCTGTTTTCTCCTATATGGATACATTTATTTGGAACTCTAAATCAAACACGGTTTGAGCTAGCCCTTTGAAACTTGCCACAATAAAGTAGTTTCAACTTCTATCTCTATGGTTTGTTTGCTGTTGATGTAGCCCTAAGCAGAGACTGGCGAAAATCACTTTCATGGAAAGGGGTTGCCAAGCTTCCAAAAATCTACGAGTTTCCTGAAATCTCAGCAAACATTTTTTCACCCAGTCTTGATGATTCTTTCAGGTAATGATCAGTACACCAAAACCACTTGGCTCACCAAATTTCGTTCTTCCAGGTTAAACCCTTCCTTTGGAGTAACCGTTTTCATTTTTAGGTTTCACTCTGTTTTCTTCTATAGGGATACATGTATTTGGAACTCTAAATCAAACACGGTTTCTGCTAGCCCTTTGAAACTTACCACAATAAAGTAGTTTCAAGTTCTATCTCTATGGTTTCTTTGCTCTTGATGTAGCCCTAAGCAGAGACTGGCGAAAATCACTTTCATGGAAAGGGGTTGACAAGCTTCCAAAAAACTACGAGTTGCCTGAAATCTCAGGAAACATTTTTTCACCCAATCTTGATGAATCTTTCAGGTAATGATCAGTACACCCAAACCACTTGGTTCACCAAATTTCGTGCTTCTAGGTTAAACCCTTTGTTAGCAGTAACCGTTTTCATTTTTAGGTTTCACTCTGTTTTCTCCTATAGGGATACATGTATTTGGAACTCTAAATCAAACACGGTTTGTGCTAGCCTTTTGAAACTTGCCACAATAAAGTAGATTCAAGTTCTATCTCTATGGTTTGTTTGCTGTTGATGTAGCCTTATGCAGAGACTGGTGAAAATCACTTTCCTGGAAAGGGGTTGCCAAGCTTCCATAAAACTACGAGTTGCCTGAAATCTCAGCAAACATTTTTTGACCCAATCTTGATGATTCTTTCAGGTAATGATCAGTACACCAAAACCACTTGGCTCACCAAATTTCGTTCTTCTAGGTTAAACTGTTCGTTTGCAGTAACCGTTTTCATTTTTAGGTTTCAGTCTGTTTTCTCCTATAGGGATAAATGTATTTGAAACTCTAAATCAAACACGGTTTGTGCTAGCTCTGTGAAACTTGACACAATAAAGCAGTTTCAAGTTCTATCTCTATGGTTTGTTTGCTGTTGATGTAGCCCTAAGCAGAGACTGTCGAAAATCACTTTCAAGGAAAGGGGTTGCCAAGCTTCCAAAAAACTACGAGTTGCCTAAAATCTCAGCAAACATTTTTCACCCAATCTTGATGATTCTTTCAGGTAATCATCAGTACACCAAAACCACTTGGCTCACCACATTTCGTTCTTATAGGTTAAACCGTTCGTTTGCAGTAACCGTTTTCATTTTTAGGTTTCACTCTGTTTTCTCCTATAGGGATACAGGTATTTGGAACTCTAAATCAAACACGGTTTGTGGTAGCTCTTTGAAACTTGCCACAATAAAGCAGTTTCAAGTTCTATCTCTATGGTTTGTTTGCTGTTGATGTAGCCCTAAGCAGAGACTGGTGAAAATCACTTTCATGGAAAGGTGTTGCCAAGCTTCCAAAAAACTACGAGTTGCCTGAAATCTCAGCAAACATTTTTCCACCCAATCTTGATGATTCTTTCAGGTAATGATCAGTATACCAAAACCACTTGGCTCACCAAATTTCATTCTTCTAGGTTAAACTGTTCGTTTGCACTAACCGTTTTCATTTTTAGGTTTCACTCTGTTTTCTCCTATAGGGATACATGTATTTGGAACTCTAAATCAAACACGGTTTGTGCTAGCTCTTTTAAAGTTGACACAATAAAGCAGTTTCAAGTTCTATCTCTATGGTTTGTTTGCTGTTGATGTAGCCCTAAGCAGAGACTGGCGAAAATCACTTTCATGGAAAGGGGTTGCCAAGCTTCCAAAAAACTACCAGTTGCCTGAAATCTCAGCAAACATTTTTTCACCCAATCTTGATGATTCTTTCAGGTAATGATCAGTACACCAAAACCACTTGGCTCACAAAATTTTGTTCTTCTAGGTTAAACCGTTCGTTTGCAGTAAACGTTTTCATTTTTAGGTTTCACTCTCTTTTCTCCTATAGGGATACATGTATTTGGAACTCTAAATCAAACATGGTTTGTGCTAACCTTTTGCAACTTGAAACAATAAAGCACTTTCAAGTTCTATCTCTATGGTTTGTTTGCTGTTGATGTACCCCTAAGCAGAGACTGGCGAAAATCACTTTCATTGATAGGGGTTGCCAAGCTTCCAAAAACTACGAGTTGCCTGAAATCTCAGCAAACATTTTTTCAACCAATCTTGATGATTCTTTCAGGTTATGATCAGTACACTAAAACCACTTGGCTCACCAAATTTCGTTCTTCTAGGTTAAACCGTTCGTTTTCAGTAACCGTTTTTATTTTTAGGTTTCACTCTGTTTTCTCCTATAGGGATACATGTATTTGGAACTCTAAATCAAACACGGTTTGTGCTAGCCTTTTGAAACTTGCCACAATAAAATAGATTCAAGTTCTATCTCTATGGTTTGTTTCCTGTTGATGTAGCCTTAAGCAGAGACTGGCGAAAATCACTTTCCTGGAAAAGGGTTGCCTAGCTTCCATAAAACTACGAGTTGCCTGAAATCTCAGCAAACATTTTTTGACCCAATCTTGATGATTCTTTCAGGTAATGATCAGTACACCAAAACCACTTGGCTCACCAAATTTCGTTCTTCTAGGTTAAACTGTTCGATTGCAGAAACCGTTTTCATTTTTAGCTTTCAGTCTGTTTTCTCCTATAGGGATACATGTATTTGAAACTCTAAATCAAACACGGTTTGTGCTAGCTCTGTGAAACTTGACACAAGAAAGCAGTTTCAAGTTCTATCTCTATGGTTTGTTTGTTGTTGATATAGCCCTAAGCAGAGACTGGCGAAAATCACTTTAGTGGAAAGGGGTTGCCAAGCTTCCCAAAAACTACGAGTAGCCTGAAATCTCAGCAAACATTTTTTCACCCAATCTTGATGATTCTTTCAGGTAATGATCAGTACACCAAAACCACTTGGCTCACCCAATTTCGTTCTTCTAGATTAAAGCGTTCGTTTGCAGTAACCGTTTTCATTTTTAGGTTTCACTCTGTTTTCTCCTATAGGGATACATGTATTTGGAACTCTAAATCTAACACGGTTTGTGCTAGCTCTTTGAAACTTGCCACAATAAAGCAGTTTCATGTTCTCTCTCTATGGTTTGTTTGCTGTTGATGTAGCCCTAAGCAGAGACTGGCGAAAATCACTTTCATGGAAAGGGGTTGCCAAGCTTCCAAAAAACTACGAGTTGCCTGAAATCTCAGCAAACATTTTTTCACCCAATCTTGATGATTCTTTCAGGTAATGATCAGTACACCCAAACCACTTGGTTCACCAAATTTCGTGCTTCTTGGTTAAACCCTTCGTTTGCAGTAACCGTTTTCATTTTTAGGTTTCACTCTGTTTTCTCCTATAGGGATACATGTATTTGGAACTCTAAATCAAACTCGGTTTGTGCTAGCCTTTTGAAACTTGCCACAATAAAGTAGATTCAAGTTCTATCTCTATGGTTTGTTTGCTGTTGATGTAGCCTTAAGCAGAGACTGGCGAAAATCACTTTCCTGGAAAGGGGTTGCCAAGCTTCCATAAAACTACGAGTTGCCTGAAATCTCAGCAAACATTTTTTGACCCAATCTTGATGATTCTTTCAGGTAATGATCAGTACACCAAAACCACTTGGCTCACCAAATTTCGTTCTTCTAGGTTAAACTGTTCGTTTGCAGTAACCGTTTTCATTTTTAGGTTTCAGTCTGTTTTCTCCTATAGGGATACATGTATTTGGAACTCTAAATCAAACACGGTTTGTGCTAGCTCTTTGAAACTTGACACAATAAACCAGTTTCAAGTTCTATCTCCATGGTTTGTTTGCTGTTGATGTAGCCCTAAGCAGAGACTGGCGAAAATCACTTTCATGGAAAGGGGTTGCCAAACTTCCAAAAAACTACGAGTTGCCTGAAATCTCAGCAAACATTTTTTCACCCAATCTTGATGATTCTTTCAGGTAATGATCAGTACACCTAAACCACTTGGCTCACCAAATTTCGTTCTTCTAGGTTAAACCGTTCCTTTGCAGTAACCGTTTTCATCTTTAGGTTTCACTCTGTTTTCTCCTATAGGGATACATGTATTTGGAACTCTAAATCAAACATGGTTTGTGCTATCCCTTTGAAACTTGACACAATAAAGCAGTTTCAAGTTCTATCTCTATGGTTTGTTTGCTGTTGATGTAGCCCTAAGCAGAGACTCGAGAAAATCACTTTCATGGAAAGGGGTTGCCAAGCTTCCAAAAAACTACGAGTTGCCTGAAATCTCAGCAAACATTTTTTCACTCAATCTTGATGATTCTTTCAGATAATGATCAGTACACCAAAACCACTTGGCTCACCAAATTTCGTTCTTCTAGGTTAAACTGTTCGTTTGCAGTAACCGTTTTCATTTTTAGGTTTCACTCTGTTTTCTCCTATAGGGATACATGTATTTGGAACTCTAAATCAAACACGGTTTGTGGTAGCTCTTTGAAACCTTACACAATAAAGCAGTTTCAAGTTCTATCTCTATTCTTTATTTGCTGTTGATGTAGCCCTAAGCAGAGACTGGCGAAAATCACTTTCATGGAAAGGGATTGCCAAGCTTCCAAAAAACTACGAGTTGCCTGAAATATCAGCAAACATTTTTCCACCCAATCTTGATGATTCTTTCAGGTAGTGATCAGTACACCAAAACCACTTGGCTCACCAAATTTCGTTCTTCTGGGTTAAGCTGTTCCTTTGCAGCAACCGTTTTCATTTTTAGGTTTCACTCTGTTTTCTCCTATAGGGATACATGTATTTGGAACTCTAAATCAAACACGGTTTGTGCTAGCTCTTTGAAACTTGACACAATAAAGCAGTTTCAAGTTCTATCTCTATGGTTTGTTTGCTGTTGATGTAGACCTATGCAGAGACTGGCGAAAATCACTTTCATGGAAAGGGGTTGGCAAGCTTCCAAAAAACTACGAGTTGCCTGAAATCTCAGCAAATATTTTTTCACCCAATCTTGATGATTCTTTCAGGTAATGATCAGTACACCAAAACCACTTGACTCACCAAATTTCGTTCTTCTAGGTTAAACCGTTCGTTTGCAGTAAACTTTTTCATTTTTAGGTTTCACTCTCTTTTCTCCTATAGGGATACATGTATTTGGAACTCTAAATCAAACACGGTTTGTGCTAGCCTTTTGCAACTTGACACAATAAAGCACTTTCAAGTTCTGTCTCTATGGTTTGTTTGCTGTTAATGTAGCCCTAAGCAGAGACTGGCGAAAATCACTTTCATGGAAACGGGTTGCCAAGCTTCCAAAAAAGTATGAGTTGCCTGAAATCTCAGCAAACATTTTTTCACCCAATCTTGATGAGACTTTCAGGTAATGATCAGTACACCAAAACCACTTGGCTCACCAAATTTCGTTCTTCTAGGTTAAACTGTTCGTTTGCAGTAACCGTTTTCATTTTTAGGTTTCACTCTGTTTTCTCCTATAGGGATACATGTATTTGAAACTCTAAATCAAACACGGTTTGTGCTAGCTCTGTGAAACTTGACACAATAAAGCAGTTTCAAGTTCTATCTCTATGGTTTGTTTGCTGTTGATGTAGCCCTAAGCAGAGACTGGCGAAAATCACTTTCATGGAAAGGGGTTGCCAAACTTCCAAAAAACTACGAGTTGCCTGAAATCTCAGCAAACATTTTTTCACCCAATCTTGATGATTCTTTCAGGTAATGATCAGTACACCTAAACCACTTGGCTCACCAAATTTCGTTCTTCTTGGTTAAACCGTTCCTTTGCAGTAACCGTTTTCATCTTTAGGTTTCACTCTGTTTTCTCCTATAGGGATACATGTATTTGGAACTCTAAATCAAACATGGTTTGTGCTATCCCTTTGAAACTTGACACAATAAAGCAGTTTCAAGTTCTATCTCTATGGTTTGTTTGCTGTTAATGTAGCCCTAAGCAGAGACTCGAGAAAATCACTTTCATGGAAAGGGGTTGCCAAGCTTCCAAAAAACTACGAGTTGCCTGAAATCTCAGCAAACATTTTTTCACCCAATCTTGATGATTCTTTCAGATAATGATCAGTACACCAAAACCACTTGGCTCACCAAATTTCGTTCTTCTACGTTAAACCGTTCGTTTGCAGTAACAGTTTTCATTTTTAGGTTTCACTCTGTTTTCTCCTATAGGGATACATGTATTTGGAACTCTAAATCAAACACGGTTTGTGCTAGCTCTTTGAAACTTGATAAAATAAAGCAGTTTCAACTTCTATCTCTATGCTTTGTTTCCTGTTGATGTAGCCCTAAGCAGAGAATGGCGAAAATCACTTTCATAAAAAGGGGTTGCCAAGCTTCCAAAAAACTACGAGTTGCCTGAAATCTCAGCAAACATTTTTCCACCCAATCTTGATGATTCTTTCAGGTAATGATCAGTACACCAAAACCACTTGGCTCACCAAATTTCGTTTTTCTAGGTTAAACCGTTCGTTTGCAGTAACCGTTTTCATTTTTAGGTTTCACTCTGTTTTCTCCTATAGGGATACATGTATTTGGAACTCTAAATCAAACACGGTTTGTGCTAGCTCTTTGAAACTTGACACAAGAAAGCAGTTTCAAGTTCTATCTCTATGGTTTGTTTGCTGTTGATGTAGCCCTAAGCAGAGACTGGCGAAAATCACTTTCATGGAAAGGGGTTGCCAAGCTTCCAAAAATCTAAGAGTTGCTTGAAATCTCAGAAAACATTTTTTCACCCAATCTTGATGATTCTTTCAGGTAATGATCAGTACACCAAAACCACTTGGCTCACCAAGTTTCATTCTTCTAGGTTAAACCGTTCGTTTGCAGTAACCGTTTTTAATTTTAGGTTTCACTCTGTTTTCTTTTAGATGGATACATGTATTTGGAACTCTAAATCAAACACGGTTTGTGCTAGCCCTTTGAAACTTGCCACAATAAAGTAGTTTCAAGTTCTATCTCTATGGTTTGTTTGGTGTTGATGTAGCCCTAAGCAGAGACTGACGAAATCACTTTCATAAAAAGGGGTTGCCAAGCTTCCAAAAAACTACGAGTTGCCTGAAATCTCAGCAAATATTTTTTCACCCAATCTTGATGATTCTTTCAGGTAATGATCAGTACACCAAAACCACTTGGCTCACCAAATTTCGTTCTTCTAGGTTAAACCGTTCGTTTGCAGTAACCGTTTTAATTTTTAGGTTTCACTCTGTTTTCTCCTATTGGGATACCTGTATTTGGAACTCTAAATCAAACATGGTTTGTGCTATCCCTTTGAAACTTGACACAATAAAGCAGTTTCAAGTTCTATCTCTATGGTTTGTTTGCTGTTGATGTAGCCCTAAGCAGAGACTGGAGAAAATCACTTTCATTGAAAGGGGTTGCCAAGCTTCCAAAAAACTACGAGTTGCCTGAAATCTCAGCAAACATTTTTTTACCCAATCTTGATGATTCTTTCAGATAATGATCAGTACACCAAAACCACTTGGCTCACCAAATTTCTTTCTTCTAGGTTAAACTGTTCGTTTGCAGAAACCGTTTTCATTTTTAGGTTTCACTGTGTTTTCTCCTATAGGGATACATGTATTTGGAATTCTAAATCAAACACGGTTTGTGGTAGCTCTTTGAAACCTTACACAATAAAGCAGTTTCAAGTTCTATCTCTATGGTTTGTTTGCTGTTGATGTAGCCCTAAGCAGAGACTGGCCAAAATCACTTTCATGGAAAGGGATTGCCAAGCTTCCAAAAAACTACGAGTTGCCTGAAATCTCATCAAACATTTTTCCACCCAATCTGGATGATTCTTTCAGGTAATGATCAGTACACCAAAACCACTTGGCTCACCAAATTTCGTTCTTCTTGGTTAAGCTGTTCGTTTGCAGTAACCATTTTCATTTTTAGGTTTCACTCTGTTTTCTCCTATAGGGATACATGTATTTGGAACTCTAAATCAAACACGGTTTGTGCTAGCTCTTTGAAACTTGACACAATAAAGCAGTTTCAAGTTCTATCTCTATGGTTTGTTTGCTGTTGATGTAGCCCTAAGCAGAGACTGGAGAAAATCACTTTCATGGAAAGGGGTTGCCAAGCTTTTAAAAAACTACAAGTTGCCTGAAATTTCAGCAAACATTTTTTCACCCAATCTTGATGATTCTTTCAGGTAATGATCAGTACACCAAAACCACTTGGCTCACCAAATTTCATTCTTCTAGGTTAAACCGTTCGTTTGCAGTAACCGTTTTCATTTTTAGGTTTCACTCTGTTTTCTCCTATAGGGATACATGTATTTGGAACTCTAAATCAAACACGGTTTGTGGTAGCTCTTTGAAACTTGATAAAATAAAGCAGTTTCAACTTCTATCTCTATTCTTTGTTTCCTGTTGATGTAGCCCGAAGCAGAGAATGGCGAAAATCACTTTCATGAAAAGGGGTTGCCAAGCTTCCAAAAAACTACGAGTTGCCTGAAATCTCAGCAAACATTTTTCCACCCAATCTTGATGATTCTTTCAGGTAATGATCAGTACACCAAAACCACTTGGCTCACCAAATTTCGTTCTTCTAGCTTAAACCGTTCGTTTGCAGTAACCGTTTTCATTTTTAGTTTTCACTCTGTTTTCTCCTATAGGGATACATGTA
Organism: Ictidomys tridecemlineatus; assembly: GCF_052094955.1. Taxonomy (NCBI): domain Eukaryota; kingdom Metazoa; phylum Chordata; class Mammalia; order Rodentia; family Sciuridae; genus Ictidomys; species Ictidomys tridecemlineatus. The sequence continues at coordinate 52,819 of NW_027524854.1, forward strand.
TTTGGAACTCTAAATCAAACACGGTTTGTGCTAGCTCTTTGAAACTTGACACAATAGAGCAGTTTCAAGTTCTATCTCTATGGTTTGTTTGCTGTTGATGTAGCACTAAGCAGAGAGTGGCGAAAATCACTTTCATGGAAAGGGGTTGCCAAGCTTCCAAAAATCTAAGAGTTGCTTGAAATCTCAGCAAACATCTTTTCACCCAATCTTGATGATTCTTTCAGGTAATGATCAGTACACCAAAACCACTTGGCTCACCAAGTTTCATTCTTCTAGGTTAAACCGTTCGTTTGCAGTAACCGTTTTCATTTTTAGGTTTCACTCTGTTTTCTTTTAGATGGATACATGTATTTGGAACTCTAAATCAAACACGGTTTGTGCTAGCCCTTTGAAACTTGCCACAATAAAGTAGTTTCAATTTCTATCTCTATGGTTTGTTTGCTGTTGATGTAGCCCTAAGCAGAGACTGGCGAAATCACTTTCATGGAAAGGGGTTGCCAAGCTTCCAAAAAAATACGAGTTTCCTGAAATCTCAGCAAACATTTTTTCACCCAATCTTTTTGATTCTTTCAGGTAATGATCAGTACACCATAACCACTTGGCTCACCAAATTTCGTTCTTTTAGGTTAAACCGTTCCTTTGCAGTAACCGTTTTCATTTTTAGGTTTCACTCTGTTTTCTCCTATAGGGATACATGTATTTGGAACTCTAAATCAAACACGGTTTGTGCTAGCCTTTTGAAATTTGACACAAGAAAGCAGTTTCAAATTCTATCTCTACGGTTTGTTTGCTGTTGATGTAGCCCTAAGCAGAGACTGGCGATAATCACCTTCATGGAGAGGGGTTGCCTAGCTTCCAAAAAACTACGAGGAGCCTTAAATCTCAGCAAACATTTTTTCACCCAATCTTGATGATTCTTTCAGGTAATGAAGAGTACACCAAAACCACTGGGCTCACCAAATTTCGTTCTTCTAGGTTAAACCGTTCGTTTGCAGTAACCGTTTTAATTTTTAGGTTTCACTCTGTTTTCTCCTATAGGGATACATGTATTTGGAAATCTACATCAAAGACGGTTTGTGCTAGCTCTTTGAAACTGGACACAATATAGCAGTTTCAAGTTCTATCTCTATGGTTTGTTTGCTGTTGATGTAGCCCTAAGCAGAGACTGGCGAAAATCACTTTCATGGAAAGGGGTTGCCAAGCTTCCAAAAAACTACGACTTTCCTGAAATCTCAGCAAACATTTTTCCAACCAATCTTGATGATTCTTTCAGGTAATGATCAGTACACCAAAACCACTTGGCTCACCAAATTTCATTCTTCTAGGTTAAACCGTTCGTTTGCAGTAACCGTTTTCATTTTTAGGTTTCACTCTGTTTTCTCCTATAGGGATACATGTATTTGGAACTCTATATCAAACACGGTTTGTGCTAGCCTTTTGAAATTTGACACAAGAAAGCAGTTTCAAATTCTATCTCTACGGTTTGTTTGCTGTTGATGTAGCCCTAAGCAGAGACTGGCGAAAATCACCTTCATGGAGAGGGGTTGCCTAGCTTCCAAAAAACTACGAGGAGCCTTAAATCTCAGCAAACATTTTTTCACCCAATCTTGATGATTCTTTCAGGTAATGATCAGTACACCAAAATCACTTTGCTCACCAAATTTCGTTCTTCTAGGTTAAACCGTTCGTTTGCTGTAACCGTTTTCATTTTTAGGTTTCACTCTTTTTTCTCATGTAGGGATACATGTATTTGGAACTCTAAATCAAACACGGTTTGTGCTAGCCCTTTGAAAGTTGACACAATACAGCCGTTTCAAGTTCTATCTCTATGCTTTGTTTGCTGTTGATGTAGCCCTAAGCAGAGACTGGCGAAAATCACTTTCATGGAAAGGGGTTGCCAAGCTTCCAAAAAACTACGAGTTGCCTGAAATCTCAGCAAACATTTTTCACCCAATCTTGATGATTCTTTCAGGTAATGATCAGTACACCAAAACCACTTGGCTCACCACATTTCGTTCTTCTATATTTAACCGTTCGTTTGCATTAACCGTTTTCATTTTTAGGTTTCACTCTGTTTTCTCTTATAGGGATACATGTATTTGGAACTCTAAAAAAAACACGGTTTGTGCTAGCCCTTTGAAACTTGACACAATAAAGCAGTTTCAAGTTCTATCTCTATGGTTTGTTTGCTGTTGATGTAGCCCTAAGCAGAGACTGGCGAAAATCACTTTCATGGAAAGGGGTTGCCAAGCTTCCAAAAAACTACGAGTTGCCTGAAATCTCAGCAAACATTTTTCACCCAATCTTGATGATTCTTTCAGGTAATGATCAGTACACCAAAACCACTTGGCTCACCACATTTCGTTCTTCTAGGTTTAACCGTTCGTTTGCAGTAACCGTTTTCATTTTTAGGTTTCACTCTGTTTTCTCTTATAGGGATACATGTATTTGGAACTCTAAAAAAAACACGGTTTGTGCTAGCCCTTTCAAACTTGACACAATAAAGCAGTTTCAAGTTCTATCTCTATGGTTTGTTTGCTGTTGATGTAGCCCTAAGCAGAGACTGGCGAAAATCACTTTCATGGAAAGGGGTTGCCAAGCTTCCAAAAAACTACGAGTTGCCTGAAATCTCAGCAAACATTTTTTCACCCAATCTTGATGGTTCTTTCAGGTAATGATCAGTACACCAAAACCACTTGGCTCACCAAATTTCGTTCTTCTAGGTTAAACCCTACCTTTGCAGTAACCCTTTTCATTTTTAGGTTTCACTCTGTTTTCTCCTATAGGGATACATGTATTTGGAACTCTAAATCAAACACGGTTTGTGGTAGCTCTTTGAAACTTTACAAAATAAAGCAGTTTCAAGTTCTATCTCTATGCTTTGTTTCCTGTTGATGTAGCCCTAAGCAGAGACTGGCGAAAATCACTTTCATGAAAAGGGGTTGCCAAGCTTCCAAAAAACTACGACTTTCCTGAAATCTCAGCAAACATTTTTCCACCCAATCTTGATGATTCTTTCAGGTAATGATCAGTACACCAAAACCACTTGGCTCACCAAATTTCATTCTTCTAGGTTAAACCGTTCGTTTGCAGTAACCGTTTTCATTTTTAGGTTTCACTCTGTTTTCTCCTATAGGGATACATGTATTTGGAACTCTATATCAAACACGGTTTGTGCTAGCCTTTTGAAATTTGACACAAGAAAGCAGTTTCAAATTCTATCTCTGCGGTTTGTTTGCTGTTGATGTAGCCCTAAGCAGACACTGGCGAAAATCACCTTCATGGAGAGGGGTTGCCTAGCTTCCAAAAAACTACGAGTTGCCTTAAATCTCAGCAAACATTTTTTAACCCAATCTTGATGATTCTTTCAGGTAATGAAGAGTACACCAAAACCACTGGGCTCACCAAATTTCGTTCTTCTAGGTTAAACCGTTCGTTTGCAGTAACCGTTTTAATTTTTAGGTTTCACTCTGTTTTCTCCTATAGGGATACATGTATTTGGAACTCTAAATCAAACACGGTTTGTGCTAGCTCTTTGAAACTTGACACAATAAAGCAGTTTCAAGTTCTATCTCTATGGTTTGTTTGCTGTTGATGTAGCCCTATGCAGAGACTGGCGAAAATCACTTTCATGGAAAGGGGTTGGCAAGCTTCCAAAAAACTACGAGTTGCCTGAAATCTCAGCAAATATTTTTTCACCCAATCTTGATGATTCTTTCAGGTAATGATCAGTACACCAAAACCACTTGGCTCACCAAATTTCGTTCTTCTAGGTTAAACCGTTCGTTTGCAGTAAACGTTTTCATTTTTAGGTTTCACTCTCTTTTCTCCTATAGGGATACATGTATTTGGAACTCTAAATCAAACACGGTTTGTGCTAGCCTTTTGCAACTTGACACAATAAAGCACTTTCAAGTTCTGTCTCTATGGTTTGTTTGCTGTTGATGTAGCCCTAAGCAGAGACTGGCGAAAATCACTTTCATGGAAAGGGGTTGCCAAACTTCCAAAAAACTACGAGTTGCCTGAAATCTCAGCAAACATTTTTTCACCCAATCTTGATGATTCTTTCAGGTAATGATCAGTACACCTAAACCACTTGGCTCACCAAATTTCGTTCTTCTTGGTTAAACCGTTCCTTTGCAGTAACCGTTTTCATCTTTAGGTTTCACTCTGTTTTCTCCTATAGGGATACATGTATTTGGAACTCTAAATCAAACATGGTTTGTGCTATCCCTTTGAAACTTGACACAATAAAGCAGTTTCAAGTTCTATCTCTATGGTTTGTTTGCTGTTAATGTAGCCCTAAGCAGAGACTCGAGAAAATCACTTTCATGGAAAGGGGTTGCCAAGCTTCCAAAAAACTACGAGTTGCCTGAAATCTCAGCAAACATTTTTTCACCCAATCTTTATGATTCTTTCAGATAATGATCAGTACACCAAAACCACTTGGCTCACCAAATTTCGTTCTTCTAGGTTAAACTGTTCGTTTGCAGTAACCTATTTCATTTTTAGGTTTCACTCTGTTTTCTCTTATAGGGATACATGTATTTGGAACTCTAAATCAAACACGGTTTGTGCTAGCTCTTTGAAACCTTACACAATAAAGCAGTTTCAAGTTCTATCTCTATTCTTTATTTGCTGTTGATGTAGCACTAAGCAGAGACTGGCGAAAATCACTTTCATGGAAAGGGATTGCCAAGATTCCAAAAAACTACGAGTTGCCTGAAATCTCAGCAAACATTTTTTCACCCAATCTTGATGATTCTTTCAGGTAATGATCAGTACACCAAAACCACTTGGCTCACCGAATTTCGTTCTTCTAGGTTAAACCGTTCCTTTGCAGTAACCGTTTTCATTTTTAGGATTCACTCTGTTTTCTCCTACTGGGATACATGTATTTGGAACTCTAAATCAAACACGGTTTGTGCTAGCCTTTTGAAACTTGACACAATAAAGAAGTTTCAAGTTCTATCTCTAAGGTTTGTTTGCTGTTGATGTAGCCCTAAGAAGAGACTGGCGAAAATCACTTTCATGGAAAGGGGTTGCCAAGCTTCCAAAAAACTACGAGTTGCCTTAATTCTCAGCAAAAATTTTTCCACCCATCTTGATGATTCTTTCAGGTAATGATCAGTACACCAAAACCACTTGGCTCACCACATTTCGTTCTTCTAGGTAAAACCGTTCGTTTGCAGTAACCGTTTTCATTTTGAGGTTTCACTCTGTTTTCTCCTATAGGGATACATGTATTTGGAACTCTAAATCAAACACGGTTTGTGCTAGCTCTTTGATACTTGACACAAGAAAGCAGTTTCAAGTTCTATCTCTATTGTTTGTTTGCTGTTGATGTAGCCATAAGCATAGAGTGGCGAAAATCACTTTCATGGAAAGGGGTTGCCAAGCTTCAAAAAACTACGAGTTGCTTGAAATCTCGGCAAATATTTTTTCACCCAATCTTGATGATTCTTTCAGGTAATGATCAGTACACGAAAACCACTTGGCTCACCAAATTTCGTTCTTCTAGGTTAAACCGTTCGTTTGCAGTAACCGTTTTCATTTTTAGGTTTCACTCTGTTTTCTCCTATAGGGATACATGTATTTGGAACTCTAAATCAAACACGGTTTGTGCTAGCTCTTTGAAACTTGATAAAATAAAGCAGTTTCAACTTCTATCTCTATGCTTTGTTTCCTGTTGATGTAGCCCTAAGCAGAGAATGGCGAAAATCACTTTCATAAAAAGGGGTTGCCAAGCTTCCAAAAAACTACGAGTTGCCTGAAATCTCAGCAAACATTTTTCCACCCAATCTTGATGATTCTTTCAGGTAATGATCAGTACACCAAAACCACTTGGCTCACCAAATTTCGTTTTCTAGGTTAAACCGTTCGTTTGCAGTAACCGTTTTCATTTTTAGGTTTCACTCTGTTTTCTCCTATAGGGATACATGTATTTGGAACTCTAAATCAAACACGGTTTGTGCTAGCTCTTTGAAACTTGACACAAGAAAGCAGTTTCAAGTTCTATCTCTATGGTTTGTTTGCTGTTGATGT
>NW_027524854.1:59063-84153 GCF_052094955.1 Ictidomys tridecemlineatus
AACAGAGTGAAACCTAAAAATGAAAACGGTTACTGCAAACTAACGGTTTAACTTAGAAGAACGAAATTTGGTGAGCCAAGTGGTTTTGTTGTACTGATCATTACCTGCAAGAATCATCAAGATTGGGTGAAAAAATGTTTGCTAATATTTCAGGCAACTCGTAGTTTTTGGAAGCTTGGAAACCCCTTTCCATCAAAGTGATTTTTGCCAGTCTCTGCTTAGGGCTACATAAACAGCAAACAAACCATAGAGAGAGAACTTGAAACTGCTCGATTGTGTCAAGTTTCAAAGAGCTAGCACAAACCGTCTTTGATTTACAGTTTCAAATACATGTATCCGTATAGGAAAAAACAGAGTGAAATCTAAAAATGATAACAGTTACTGCAAACGAACAGTTTAACCTAGAAGAACGAAATTTGGTGAGCCAAGTGGTTTTGGTGTACTGATCATTAACTGAAAGAATCATCCAGATTGGGTGAAAAAATGTTTCCTGATATTTCAGGCAACTCGTAGTTTTTGGAAGCTTGGAAATCCCTTTCCATCAAAGTGATTTTCGCAAGTCTCTGCTTAGGGCTACATCAACAGCAAACAAACAATAGAGATCGAACTTGAAACTGCTCTATTGTGTCAAGTTTCAAAGAGCTAGGACAAACCGTATTTGATTTAGAGTTCCAAATACATGTATCCGTATAGGAGAAAACAGAGTGAAACCTAAAAATGAGAACGGTTACTGCAAACGAACGGTTTAATTTAGAAGAACGAAATTTGGTGAGCCAAGTGGTTTTGGTGTACTGATCATTACCTGCAAGAATCATCAAGATTGGGTGAAAAAATGTTTGCTGATATTTCAGGCAACTCGTAGTTTTGGGAAGCTTGGCAACCCCTTTCCATCAAAGTGATTTTCGCCAGTCTCTGCTTAGAGCTACATCAACAGCAAACAAACCATAGACATAGAACTTGAAACTGCTCTATTGTGTCAAGTTTCAAAGAGCTAGCACAAACCGTCTTTGATTTAGAGTTCCAAATACATGTATCCGTAAAGGAGGAAACAGAGTGAAACCTAAAAATGAAAAACGGTTACTGCAAACGAGCGATTTAAACTAGAAGAACGAAACTTGGTGAGCCAAGTGGTTTTGGTGTACTGATCATTACCTGCAAGAATCATCAAGATTGGGTGAAAAAATGTTTGCTGAGATTTCAGGCAACTCGTAGTTTTGGGAAGCTTGGCAACCCCTTTCCATCAAAGTGATTTTCGCCAGGCTCTGCTTTGGGCTACATCAACAGCAAACAAATCATAGAGATAGAACTTGAAACTGCTCTATTGTGTCAAGTTTCAAAGAGCTAGCACAAAGCGTCTTTGATTTAGAGTTCCAAATACATGTATCTGTATAGGAGAAAACAGAGTGAAACCTAAAAATGAAAACGGTTACTGCAAACGAATGGTTTAACCTAGAAAAACGAAATTTGGTGAGCCAAGTGGTTTTGTTGTACTGATCATTACCTGAAAGAATCATCAAGATTGGGTGAAAAAATGTTTGCTGATATTTCAGGCAACTCGTAGTTTTTGGAAGCTTGGCAACCCCTTTCCCATCAAAGTGATTTTCGCCAGTCTCTTCTTAGGGCTACATCAACAGCAAATAAACCATAGAGATAGAACTTGAAACTGCTCTATTGTGTCAAGTTTCAAAGTGCTAGCACAAACCGTTTTTGATTTAGAGTTCCAAATACATGTATCCGTATAGGAGAAAAAAGAGTGAAACCTAAAAATGAAAACGGTTGCTGCAAACGAACGGTTTAACCTAGAAGAACGAAATTTGGTGAGCCAAGTGGTTTGGTGTACTGATCATTACCTGAAAGAATCATCAATATTTGGTGAAAAAATGTTTGCTGATATTTCAGGCAACTCGTAGTTTTTGGAATCTTGGCAACCCCTTTCCATCAAAGTGATTTTCGCCAGTCTCTGCTTAGGGCTACATCAACAGCAAACAAACCATAGAGATAGAACTTGACACTGCTCTATTGTGTCAAGTTTCAAAGAGCTAGCACAAACCGTCTTTGATTTAGAGTTCCAAATACATGTATCCGTATAGCAGAAAACAGAGTGAAACCTAAAAATTAAAACGGTTACCACAAACGAACGGTTTAACCTAGAAGAACGAAATTTGGTGAGCCAAGTGGTTTTGGTGTACTGATTATTACCTGAAAGAATCATCAAGATTGGGTGAAAAAATGTTTGCTGATATTTCAGGAAACTCGTAGTTTTTGGAAGCTTGGAAACCGCTTTCCATCAAAGTGATTTTCGCCAATCTCTGCTTAGGGCTACATCAACAGCAAACAAATCATAGAGATCGAACTTGAAACTACTCTATTGTGTCAATTTTCAAAGAGCTAGGACAAACCGTCTTTGATTTAGAGTTCCAAATACATGTATCCGTATAGGAGGAAACAGAGTGAAACCTAAAAATGAAAACGGTTACTTCAAACGAACGGTTTAACCTAGAAGAACGAAATTTGCTGAGCCAAGTGGTTTTGGTGTACTGATCACTACCTGCAAGAATCATCAAGATTGGGTGAAAAAATGTTTGCTGATATTTCAGACAACTCGTAGTTTTTGGAAGCTTGGAAACACATTTCCATCAAAGTGATTTTCGCTAGTCTTTGCTTAGGGTTACATCAACAGCAAACAAACCATAGAGTTAGAAGTTGAAACTGCTTTATTGTGTCAAGTTTCAAAGAGCTAGCACAAACCGACTTTGATTTAGAGTTCCAAATACATGTATCCCTGTAGGAGAAAACAGAGTGAAACCTAAAAATGAAAACGGTTACTGCAAACGAACGGTTTAACCTGGAAGAACGAAATTTGGTGAGCCAAGTGGTTTTGGTGTACTGATCATTACCTGAAAGAATCATGAAGATTGGGTCAAAAAATGTTTGCTGATATTTCAGGCAACTCGTAATTTTTGGAAGCTTGGCAACCCCTTTCCATCAAAGTGATTTTCGCCAGTCTCTGCTTAGGGCTACATCAACAGCAAACAAACCATAGAGATAGAACTTAAAACTGCTTTATTTTGTCAAGTTTCACAGAGCTAGCACAAACCGTCTTTGAAATAGAGTTCCAAATACATGTATCCGTATAGGAGAAAACAGAGTGAAACCTAAAAATGAAAACGGTTACCGCAAACGAACGGTTTAACCTAGAAGAACGAAATTTGGTGAGCCAAGTGGTTTTGGTGTACTGATCATTACATGAAATAATAATCAAGATTGGGTGAAAAAATGTTTCCTGAGATTTCAGGCAACTCGTAGTTTTTGGAAGCTTGGCAACCCCTTTCCATCAAAGTGATTTTCGCCAGTCTCTGCTTAGGGCTACATCAAAAGCAAACAAACCATAGAGATAGAACTTGAAACTGCTCTACTGTGTCAAGTTTCAAAAAGCTACCACAAACCCTCTTTGATTTAGAGTTCCAAATACATATATCCGTATAAGAGAAAAAAAGAGTGAAACCTAAAAATGAAAACTTTTACCGCAAACGAACGGTTTAACCTAGAAGAACGAAATTTGGTGAGACAAGTGGTTTTGGTGTACTGATCATTACCTGAAAGAATCATCAAGATTGGGTGAAAAAATGTTTGTTGATATTTCAGGCAACTCGTAGTTTTTGGAAGCTTGGCAACCCCTTTCCATCAAAGTGATGTTCGCCAGTCTCTGCTTAGAGCTACATGAACAGCAAACAAACCATAGAGATAGAACTTGAAACTGCTCTATTGTGTCAAGTTTCACAGAGCTAGCACAAACCGTCTTTTATTTAGAGTTCAAAATACATGTATCCCTATAGGAGAAAAAAGAGTGAAACCTAAAAATATAAACGGTTACCGCAAACGAACGGTTTAACCTAGAAGAACGAAATTTGGTGAGCCAAGTGGTGTTGGTGTGCTGATCATTACCTGCAAGAATCATCAAGATTGGGTGAAAAAATGTTTGCTGATATTTCAGGCAACTCGTAGTTTTTGGAAGCTTGGCAACCCCTTTCCATCAAAGTGATTTTCGCCAGTCTCTGCTTAGGGCTACATCAACAGCAAACAAACCATAGAGATCGAACTTTAAACTGCTCTATTGTGTCAATTTTCAAAGAGCTAGGACAAACCGTCTTTGATTTAGAGTTCCAAATACATGTATCCGTATAGGAGAAAACAGAGTGAAACCTAAAAATGAAAACGGTTACTGCAAACGAAAGGTTTAACCTAGAAGAACGAAGTTTGGTGAGCCAAGTGGTTTTGGTGTACTGATCATTACCTGCAAGAATCATCAAGATTGGGTGAAAAAATGTTTGCTGATATTTCAGGCAACTCGTAGTTTTGGGAAGCTTGGCAACCCCTTTCCATCAAAGTGATTTTCGCCACTCTCTGCTTAGAGCTACATCAACAGCAAACAAACTATAGAGAGAGAACTTGAAACTGCTCGATTGTGTCAAGTTTAAAAGAGCTAGCAAAAACCGTCTTTGCTTTACAGTTCCAAATACATGTATCCGTATAGGAGAAAACAGAGTGAAACCTAAAAATGAAAACGGTTACTGCAAACGAACTGTTTAACCTAGAAGAACGAAATTTGGTGAGCCAAGTGGTTTTGGTGTACTGATCATTACCTGCAAGAATCATCAAGATTGGGTGAAAAAATGTTTCCTGATATTTCAGGCAACTCGTAGTTTTTGGAAGCTTGGCAACCCCTTTCCATCAAAGTGATTTTCGCCAGTCTCTGCTTAGGGCTACATCAACAGCAAACAAACCATAGAGAAAGAACTTGAAACTGCTCTATTGTGTCAAGTTTCAAAGAGAAAGCACAAACCGTCTTTGATTTAGAGTTCCAAATACATGTATCCGTATAGGAGAAAACAGAGTGAAACCTAAGAATGAAAACGGTTACTGCAAACGAACGGTTTAACCTAGAAGAACGAAATTTGGTGAGCCAACTGGTTTTGGTATACTGATCATTACCTGCAAGAATCATCAAGATTGGGTGAAAAAATGTTTGCTGATATTTCAGGCAACTCGTAGTTTTTGGAAGCTTGGCAACCCCTTTCCATCAAAGTGATTTTCGCCAGTCTCTTCTTAGGGCTACATCAACAGCAAACAAACCATAGAGTTAGAAGTTGAACCTGCTTTAATGTTTCAAGTTTCAAAGAGCTAGCACAAACCGTCTTTGATGTAGAGTTCCAAATACATGTATCCGTATAGGAGAAAACAGAGTGAAACCTAAAAATGAAAACTTTTACTGCAAAGGATCGGTTTAATCTGGAAGAACGAAATTTGGTGAGCCAAGTGGTTTTGGTGTACTGATCATAACCTGAAGGAATCATCAAGATTGGGTGAAAAAATGTTTGCTGATATTTCAGGCAACTCGTAGTTTTTGGAAGCTTGGCAACCCCTTTCCATCTAAGTGATTTTCGCCAGTCTCTGCTTAGGGCTACAACAACAGCAAATAAACCGTAGAGATAGAACTTGAAACTGCTTTATTGTGTCAAGTTTCAAAGAGCTAGCACAAACCGTCTTTGATTTAGAGTTCCAAATACATGTATCCGTATAGGAGAAAACAGAGTGAAACCTAAAAATGAAAACGGTTACTGCAAACGAACGGTTTAACCTAGAAGAACGAAATTTGGTGAGCCAAGTGGTTGTGGTGTACTGATCATTACCTGAAAGAATCATCAAGATTGGGTGAAAAAATGTTTGCTGATATTTCAGGGAACTCGTAGTTTTTGGAAGCTTGGCAACCCCTTTCCATCAAAGTGATTTTCGCCAGTCTCTGCTTAGGGCTACAACAACAGCAAACAAACCATAGAGATAGAACTTGAAACTGCTTTATTGTGTCAAGTTTCAAAGAGCTAGCACAAACCGTCTTTGATTTATAGTTCCAAATACATGTATCCCTATAGGAGAAAACAGAGTGAAACCTAAAAATGAAAACGGTTACTGCAAACGAACGGTTTAACCTAGAAGAACGAAATTTGGTGAGCCAAGTGGTTTTGATGTACTGATCATTACCTGAAAAAATCATCAAGATTGGGTGAAAAAATGTTTGTTGATATTTCAGGCAACTCGTAGTTTTTGGAAGCTTGGCAACCCCTTTCCATCAAAGTGATTTTCGCCAGTCTCTGCTTAGGGCTACATCAACAGCAAACAAACCATAGAGATCGAACTTGAAACTGCTCTATTGTGTCAATTTTCAAAGAGCTAGGACAAACCGTCTTTGATTTAGAGTTCCAAATACATGTATCCGTATAGGAGAAAACAGAGTGAAACCTAAAAATGAAAACGGTTACTGCAAACGAACGGTTTAAACTAGAAGAATGAAGTTTGGTGAGCCAAGTGGTTTTGGTGTACTGATCATTACCTACAAGAATCATCACGATTGGGTGAAAAAATGTTTGCTGATATTTCAGGCAACTCGTAGTTTTGGGAAGCTTGGCAACCCCTTTCCATCAAAGTGATTTTCGCCAGTCTCTGCTTAGAGCTACATCAACAGCAAACAAACCATAGAGATAGAACTTGAAACTGCTCTATTGTGTCAAGTTTCAAAGAGCTTGCACAAACCGTCTTTGATTTAGAGTTTCAAATACATGTATCCGTATAGGAAAAAACAGAGTGAAACCTCAAAATGAAAACAGTTACTGCAAACGAACGGTTTAACCTAGAAGAACGAAATTTGGTGAGCCAAGTGGTTTTGGTGTACTGATCGTTACCTGAAAGAATCATCAAGATTGGGTGAAAAAATGTTTGCTGAGATATCAGGCAACTCGTAGTTTTTGGAAGCTTGGCAACCCCTTTCCATCAAAGTGATTTTCGCCAGTCTCTGCTTAGGGCTACATCAACAGCAAACAAACCATAGAGATAGAACTTGAAACTGCTTTATTGTGTCAAGTTTCAAAGAGCTAGCACAAACCGTCTTTGATTTAGAGTTCCAAATACATGTAGCCCTATAGGAGAAAACAGAGTGAAACCTAAAAATGAAAACGGTTACTGCAAACGAACGGTTTAACCTAGAAGAACGAAATTTGGTGAGCCAAGTGGTTTTGGTGTACTGATCATTACCTGAAAGAATCATCAAGATTGGGTGAAAAAATGTTTGCTGAGATTTCAGGCAACTCGTAGTTTTTGGAAGCTTGGCAACCCCTTTCCATCAAAGTGATTTTCGCCAGTCTCTGCTTAGGGATACATCAACAGCAAACAAACCAGAGAGATAGAACTTGAAACAGCTTTATTGTGTCAAGTTTCAAAGAGCTAGCACAAACCGTCTTTGATTTAGAGTTCCAAATACATGTAGCCCTATAGGAGAAAACAGAGTGAAACCTAAAAATGAAAACGGTTACTGCAAACGAACGGTTTAACCTAGAAGAACGAAATTTGGTGAGCCAAGTGGTTTTGGTGTACTGATCATTTCCTGAAAGAATCATCAAGATTGGGTGAAAAAATGTTTGGTGATATTTCAGGAAACACTTGGTTTTGGGAAACATGGCAACCCCTTTTCATCAAAGTGATTTACGCCAGTCTCTGCTTAGGGCTACATCAACAGCAAACAAACCATAGAGATAGAACTTGAAACTGCATTATTGTGTCAAGTTTCAAAGAGCTAGCACAAACCGTCTTTGATTTAGATTTCCAAATACATGTATTCCTATAGGAGAAAACAGAGTGAAACCTAAAAATGAAAACGGTTACTGCAAACAAACGGTTTAACCAAGAGGAACGAAATTTGGTGAGCGAAGTGGTTTTTGTGTACTGATCATTACCTGAAAGAATCATCAAGATTGGGTGAAAAAATGTTTGCTGATATTTCAGGCAACTCGTAGTTTTTGGAAGCTTGGCAACCCCTTTCCATCAAAGTGATTTTCGCCAGTCTTTGCTTAAAGCTACAAAACAGCAAACAAACCACAGAGATAGAACTTGAAACTGCTCTATTGTGTCAAGTTTCAAAAAGCTAGCACAAACCGTCTTTGATTTATAGTTCAAAATACATGTATCCCTATAGGAGAAAACAGAGTGAAACCTAAAAATGAAAACGGTTACTGCAAACGAACGGTTTAACGTAGAAGAAAAAAATTTGGTGAGCCAAATGGTTTTGGTGTACTGATCATTACCTGAAAGAATCATCAAGATTGGGTGAAAAAATGTTTGCTGATATTTCAGGCAACTCGTAGTTTTTGGAAGCTTGGCAACCCCTTTCCATCAAAGTGATTTTCGCCAGTCTCTGCTTAGGGCTACATCAACAGCAAACAAACCATAGAGATAGAACTTGAAACTGCTCTATTGTGTCAAGTTTCAAAGAGCTAGCACAAACCGTCTTTGATATAGAGTTCCAAATACATGTATCCGTATAGGAGGAAACAGAGTGAAACCTAAAAATGAAAACGGTTACTGCAAACGAACGGTTTAACCTGGAAGAACGAAATTTGATGAGCCAAGTGGTTTTGGTGTACTGATCATTACCTGAAAGAATCATCAAGATTGGGTGAAAAAATGTTTGCTGATATTTCAGGCAACTCGTAGTTTTTGGAAGCTTGGCAACCCCTTTCCATCAAAGTGATTTTAGCGAGTCTCTGCTTAGGGCTACATCAACAGCAAACAAACCATAGAGATAGAACTTGAAACTGCTCTATTGTGTCAAGTTTCAAAGAGCTAGCACAAACCGTCTTTGATTTAGAGTTCCAAATACATGTATCCCTATAGGAGAAAACAGAGTGAAACCTAAAAATGAAAACGGTTACTGCAAACGAACGGTTTGATCTGGAAGAACGAAATTTGGTGAGCCAAGTGGTTTTGGTGTACTGATCACTACCTGAAAGAATCATGAAGATTGGGTGAAAAAATGTTTGCTGAGATTTCAGGCAACTCGTAGTTTTTGGAAGCTTGGCAACCCCTTTACATCAAAGTGATTTTCCCCATCTCTGCTTAGGGCTACATCAACAGCAAACAAACCATAGAGATAGAACTTGAAACTGCTCTATTGTGTCAAGTTAAAAAGAGCTAGCACAAACCGTCTTTGATTTAGAGTTCCAAATACATGTATCCCTATAGGAGAAAACAGAGTGAAACCTAAAAATGAAAACGGTTACTGCAAACGAACGGTTTAACTTAGAAGAACGAAATTTGGTGAGCCAAGTGGTTTTGGTGTTCTGATCATTACCTGAAAGGATCATCAAGATTGGGTGAAAAATGTTTGCTGATATTTCAGGCAACTCGTAGTTATTGGAAGCTTGGCAACCCCTTTCCATCAATGTGATTTTCGCCAGTCTCTGCTTAGGGCTACATCAACAGCAAACAAACCATAGAGATAGAACTTGAAACTGCTCTATTGTGTCAAGGTTCAAAGACATAGCACAAACCGGCTTTGATTTAGAGTTCCAAATACATGTATTTGTATAGGAGAAAACCGAGTGAAACCTAAAAATGAAAACGGTTACTACAAACGAACGGTTTATCCTAGAAGAACGAAATTTGGTGAGCCAAGTGGTTTTGGTGTACTGATCATTACCTGAAAGAATCATCAAGATTGGGTGAAAAAATGTTTGCTGATATTTCAGGCAACTCGTAGTTTTGGGAAGCTTGGCAACCCCTTTCCATCAAAGTGATTTTCGCCAGTCTCTGCTTAGGGCTACATCAACAGCAAACAAACCATAGAGATAGAACTTGAAACTGCTCTATTCTGTCAAGTTTCAAAGAGCTAGCACAAACCGTCTTTTATTTAGAGTTCCAAATACATTTATCTATATAGGAGAAAACAGAGTGAAACGAAAAAATTAAAACGTTTACTGCAAACGAACGGTTTAACCTAGAAGAACGAAATTTGGTGAGCCAAGTGGTTTTGGTGTACTGATCATTACCTGAAAGAATCATCAGCATTTGGTGAAAAAATGTTTGCTGATATTTCAGGCAACTCGTAGTTTTTGGAAGCTTGGCAACCCCTTTCCATCAAAGTGATTTTCGCCAGTCTCTGCTTAGAGCTACATCAACAGCAAACAAACCATAGAGATAGAACTTGAAACTGCTCTATTGTGTCAAGTTTCAGAGAGCTAGCACAAACCATCTTTGATTTAGTGTTCCAAATACATGTATACGTATAGGAGGAAACAGAGTGAAACCTAAAAATGAAAACGGTTACTGCAAACTAACGTTTTAACCTAGAAGAACGAAATTTGGTGAGCCAAGTGGTTTTGTTGTACTGATCATTACCTGCAAGAATCATCAAGATTGGGTGAAAAAATGTTTGCTAATATTTCAGGCAACTCGTAGTTTTTGGAAGCTTGGAAACCCCTTTCCATCAAAGTGATTTTTGCCAGTCTCTTCTTAGGGCTACATCAACATCAAAACAAACCATAGAGATAGAACTTGAAACTGCTCTATTGTGTCAAGCTTCAAAGAGCTAGCACAAACCGTCTTTTATTTAGAGTTCCAAATACATGTATCCGTATAGGAGAAAACAGAGTGAAACCTAAAAATGAAAACGGTTACTGCAAACGAACGGTTTAACCTAGAAGAACGAAATTTGGTGAGCCAAGTGGTTTTGGTGTACTGATCATTACTTGAAAAAATCATCAAGATTGGGTGAAAAAATGTTTGCTGATATTTCAGGCAACTCGTAGTTTTGGGAAGCTTGGAAACCCATTTCCATCAAAGTGATTTTCGCCAGTCTCTTCTTAGGGCTACATCAACAGCCAACAAACCATAGAGATAGAACTTGAAACTGCTCTATTGTGTCAAGTTTCAAAGAGCTAGCACAAACCGTCTTTGATTTAGAGTTCCAAATACATGTATCCGTATCGGAGGAAACAGAGTGAAACCTAAAAATGAAAACGGTACTGCAAACGAACGGTTTAACCTAGAGAACGAAATTTGGTGAGCCAAGTGGTTTTGGTGTACTGATCATTACCTGCAAGAATCATCAAGATTGGGTCAAAAAATGTTTGCTGAGATTTCAGGCAACTCGTAGTTTTTGGAACTTTGGCAACCCCTTTACATCTAAGTGATTTTCGCCAGTCTCTGCTTAGGGCTACATCAACACCAAACAAACCATAGAGATAGAACTTGAAACTGCTCTTTGTGTCAAGTTTCAAAGAGCTAACACAAACAATCTTTGATTTAGAGTTCCAAATACATGTATCCGTAAAGGAGGAAACAGAGTGAAACCTATAAATGAAAACGGTTTACTGCAAACGAACGGTTTAACCTAGAAGAACGAAACTTGGTGAGCCAAGTGGTTTTGGTGTACTGATCATTACCTGCAAGAATCATCAAGATTGGGTGAAAAAATGTTTGCTGATATTTCAGGCAACTCGTAGTTTTGGGAAGCTTGGCAACCCCTTTCCATCAAAGTGATTTCGCCAGTCTCTGCTTAGGGCTACATCAACACCAAACAAACAATAGAGATAGAACTTGAAACTGCTCTATTGTGTCAAGTTTCAAAGAGCTAGCACAAAAGGTCTTTGATTTAGAGTTCCAAATACATGTATCCGATAGGAGAAAACAGAGTAAAACCTAAAAATGAAAACGCTTACTGCAAACGAACGGTTTAACCTAGAAGAACGAAATTTGGTGAGCCAAGTGGTTTTGGTGTACTGATCATTACCAGAAAGAATCATCAACATTGGATGAAAAAATGTTTGTTGATATTTCAGGAAACTCGTAGTTTGTGGAACCTTGGCAACCCCTTTCCATCTATGTGATTTTCGCCAGTCTCTGCTTAGGGCTACATCAACAGCAAACAAACCATAGAGATAGACTTGAAACTGCTTTATTGTGTCAAGTTTTCAAAGAGCTAGCACAAACCGTCTTTGATTTAGTGTTCCAAATACATGTATCCCTATGGGAGAAAACAGAGTGAAACCTAAAAATGAAAACGGTTACTGCAAACGAACGGTTTAACCTACAAGAACGAAATTTGGTGAACCAAGTGGTTTTGGTGTACTGATCATTACCTGAAAGAATCATCAAGATTGGGTGAAAAAATGTTTGCTGATATTTCAGGCAAGTCGTAGTTTTTGGAAGCTTGGCATCCCGTTTTTATCTAAGTGATTATCGCCAGTCTCTGCTTAGGGCTACATCAACAGGAAAAAAACCATAGAAATAGAACTTTAAACTGCTCTATTGTGTTAAGTTTCAAAGAGCTAGCACAAACCGTCTTTGATTTAGAGTTCCAAATACATGTATCCCTATAGGAGAAAACAGAGTGAAACCTAAAAATGAACACGGTTACTGCAAACGAACGGTTTAACCTGGAAGAACGAAATTTGGTGAGCCAAGTGGTTTTGGTGTACTGATCATTTCCTGAAAGAATCATCAAGATTGGGTGAAAAAATGTTTGCTGATATTTCAGGCAACTCGTAGTTTTTGGAAGCTTGGCAACCCCTTTCCATCAAAGTGATTTTCACCAGTCTCTGCTTAGGGCTACATCAACAGCAAACAAACCATAGAGATAGAACTTGAAACTGCTCTATTGTGTCAAGTTTCAAAGAGCTAGCACAAAGCGTCTTTGATTTAGAGTTCCAAATACATGTATCTTTATAGGAGAAAACAGAGTGAAACCTAAAAATGAAAACGGTTACTGCAAACGAACGGTTTAACCTAGAAGAACGAAATTTGGTGAGCCAAATGGTTTTGGTGTACTGATCATTACCTGAAAGAATCATCAAGATGGGGTGAAAAAATGTTTGCTGATATTTCAGGCAACTCGTAGTTTTTGGAATCTTGGCAACCCCTTTCCATCAAAGTGATTTTCGCGAGTCTCTGCTTAGGGCTACATCAACAGCAAACAAACCATAGAGATAGAACTTGAAACTGCTCTATTGTGTCAAGTTTCAAAGAGCTAGCACAAACCGTCTTTTATTTAGAGTTCCAAATACATGTATCCCTATAGGAGAAAACAGAGTGAAACCTAAAAATGAAAACGGTTACTGCAAACGAACGGTTTTACCTAGAAGAACGAAATTTGGTGAGCCAAGTGGTTTTGGTGTACTGATCATTACCTGAAAGAATCATCAAGATTGGGTGAAAAAATGTTTGCTGATATTTCAGGCAACTCGTAGTTTTTGGAAGCTTGGCAACCCCTTTCCATCAAAGTGATTTTCGTCAGTGTCTGCTTAGGGCTACATCAACAGCAAACAAACCATAGAGATAGAACTTGAAACTGCTCTATTGTGTCAAGTTCCAAAGAGCTAGCACAAACCGTCTTTGATTTTGAGTTCCAAATACATGTATCCGTAAAGGAGGAAACAGAGTGAAACCTAAAAATGAAAACGGTTACTGCAAACGAACGGTTTAACCTAGAAGAACGAAACTTGGTGAGCCAAGTGGTTTTGGTGTACTGATCATTTCCTGAAAGAATCATCAAGATTGGGTGAAAAAAATGTTTGCTGATATTTCAGGCAATTCGTAGTTTTGGGAAGCTTGGCAACCCATTTCCATCAAAGTGATTTTCGCCAGTCTCTGCTTAGGGCTACATCAACAGCAAACAAACCATAGAGATAGAACTTGAAACTGCTCTATTGTGTCAAGTTTCAAAGAGCTAGCACAAACCGTCTTTTATTTAGAGTTCCAAATACATTTATCTATATAGGAGAAAACAGAGTGAAACGAAAAAATTAAAACGTTTACTGCAAACGAACGGTTTAACCTAGAAGAACGAAATTTGGTGAGCCAAGTGGTTTTGGTGTACTGATCATTACCTGAAAGAATCATCAGAATTTGGTGAAAAAATGTTTGCTGATATTTCAGGCAACTCGTAGTTTTTGGAAGCTTGGCAACCCCTTTCCATCAAAGTGATTTCGCCAGTCTCTGCTTAGAGCTACATCAACAGCAAACAAACCATAGAGATAGAACTTGAAACTGCTCTATTGTGTCAAGTTTCAGAGAGCTAGCACAAACCATCTTTGATTTAGTGTTCCAAATACATGTATACGTATAGGAGGAAACAGAGTGAAACCTAAAAATGAAAACGGTTACTGCAAATAACGGTTTAACTTAGAAGAACGAAATTTGGTGAGCCAAGTGGTTTTGTTGTACTGATCATTACCTGCAAGAATCATCAAGATTGGGTGAAAAAATGTTTGCTAATATTTCAGGCAACTCGTAGTTTTTGGAAGCTTGGAAACCCCTTTCCATCAAAGTGATTTTTGCCAGTCTCTTCTTAGGGCTACATCAACATCAAACAAAACCATAGAGATAGAACTTGAAACTGCTCTATTGTGTCAAGCTTCAAAGAGCTAGCACAAACCGTCTTTTATTTAGAGTTCCAAATACATGTATCCGTATAGGAGAAAACAGAGTGAAACCTAAAAATGAAAACGGTTACTGCAAACGAACGGTTTAACCTAGAAGAACGAAAATTTGGTGAGCCAAGTGGTTTTGGTGTACTGATCATTACTTGAAAAAATCATCAAGATTGGGTGAAAAAATGTTTGCTGATATTTCAGGCAACTCGTAGTTTTGGGAAGCTTGGAAACCCATTTCCATCAAAGTGATTTTCGCCAGTCTCTTCTTAGGGCTACATCAACAGCCAACAAACCATAGAGATAGAACTTGAAACTGCTCTATTGTGTCAAGTTTCAAAGAGCTAGCACAAACCGTCTTTGATTTAGAGTTCCAAAATACATGTATCCGTATCGGAGGAAACAGAGTGAAATCTAAAAATGAAAACGGTACTGAAAACGAACGCTTTAACCTAGAGAACGAAATTTGGTGAGCCAAGTGGTTTTGGTGTACTGATCATTACCTGTAAGAATCATCAAGATTGGGTCAAAAAATGTTTGCTGAGATTTCAGGCAACTCGTAGTTTTTGGAACTTTGGCAACCCCTTTACATCTAAGTGATTTTCGCCAGTCTCTGCTTAGGGCTACATCAACACCAAACAAACCATAGAGATAGAACTTGAAACTGCTCTATTGTGTCAAGTTTCAAAGAGCTAACACAAACAGTCTTTGATTTAGAGTTCCAAATACATGTATCCGTAAAGGAGGAAACAGAGTGAAACCTATAAATGAAAACGGTTACTGCAAACGAACGGTTTAACCTAGAAGAACGAAACTTGGTGAGCCAAGTGGTTTGGTGTACTGATCATTACCTGCAAGAATCATCAAGATTGGGTGAAAAAATGTTTGCTGATATTTCAGGCAACTCGTAGTTTTTGGAAGCTTGGCAACCCCTTTCCATCAAAGTGATTTTCGCCAGTCTCTGCTTAGGGCTACATCAACACCAAACAAACAATAGAGATAGAACTTGAAACTGCTCTATTGTGACAAGTTTCAAAGAGCTAGCACAAAAGGTCTTTGATTTAGAGTTCCAAATACATGTATCCGATAGGAGAAAACAGAGTAAAACCTAAAAATGAAAACGCTTACTGCAAACGAACGGTTTAACCTAGAAGAACGAAATTTGGTGAGCCAAGTGGTTTTGGTGTACTGATCATTACCAGAAAGAATCATCAACATTGGATGAAAAAATGTTTGTTGATATTTCAGGAAACTCGTAGTTTGTGGAACCTTGGCAAACCCCTTTCCATCTATGTGATTTTCGCCAGTCTCTGCTTAGGGCTAAATCAACAGCAAACAAACCATAGAGATAGACTTGAAACTGCTTTATTGTGTCAAAGTTTCAAAGAGCTAGCACAAACCGTCTTTGATTTAGTGTTCCAAATACATGTATCCCTATGGGAGAAAACAGAGTGAAACCTAAAAATGAAAACGGTTACTGCAAACGAACGGTTTAACCTACAAGAACGAAATTTGGTGAACCAAGTGGTTTTGGTGTACTGATCATTACCTGAAAGAATCATCAAGATTGGGTGAAAAAATGTTTGCTGATATTTCAGGCAAGTCGTAGTTTTTGGAAGCTTGGCATCCCCTTTTTATCTAACTGATTATCGCCAGTCTCTGCTTAGGGCTACATCAACAGGAAAAAAACCATAGAAATAGAACTTTAAACTGCTCTATTGTGTTAAGTTTCAAAGAGCTAGCACAAACCGTCTTTGATTTAGAGTTCCAAATACATGTATCCCTATAGGAGAAAACAGAGTGAAACCTAAAAATGAACACGGTTACTGCAAACGAACGGTTTAACCTGGAAGAACGAAATTTGGTGAGCCAAGTGGTTTTGGTGTACTGATCATTTCCTGAAAGAATCATCAAGATTGGGTGAAAAAAATGTTTGCTGATATTTCA
Source organism: Ictidomys tridecemlineatus (assembly GCF_052094955.1). NCBI lineage: Eukaryota > Metazoa > Chordata > Mammalia > Rodentia > Sciuridae > Ictidomys > Ictidomys tridecemlineatus. The sequence goes on from NW_027524854.1 coordinate 75,266, forward strand.
GGCAACTCGTAGTTTTTGGAAGCTTGGCAACCCCTTTCCATCAAAGTGATTTTCACCAGTCTCTGCTTAGGGCTACATCAACAGCAAACAAACCATAGAGATAGAACTTGAAACTGCTCTATTGTGTCAAGTTTCAAAGAGCTAGCACAAAGCGTCTTTGATTTAGAGTTCCAAATACATGTATCTTTATAGGAGAAAACAGAGTGAAACCTAAAAATGAAAACGGTTACTGCAAACGAACGGTTTAACCTAGAAGAACGAAATTTGGTGAGCCAAATGGTTTTGGTGTACTGATCATTACCTGAAAGAATCATCAAGATTGGGTGAAAAAATGTTTGCTGATATTTCAGGCAACTCGTAGTTTTTGGAATCTTGGCAACCCCTTTCCATCAAAGTGATTTTCACGAGTCTCTGCTTAGGGCTACATCAACAGCAAACAAACCATAGAGATAGAACTTGAAACTGCTCCATTGTGTCAAGTTTCAAAGAGCTAGCACAAACCGTCTTTTATTTAGAGTTCCAAATACATGTATCCCTATAGGAGAAAACAGAGTGAAACCTAAAAATGAAAACGGTTACTGCAAACGAACGGTTTTAACTAGAAGAACGAAATTTGGTGAGCCAAGTGGTTTTGATGTACTGATCATTACCTGAAAGAATCATCAAGATTGGGTGAAAAAATGTTTGCTGATATTTCAGGCAACTCGTAGTTTTTGGAAGCTTGGCAACCCCTTTTTATCAAAGTGATTTTCGTCAGTGTCTGCTTAGGGCTACATCAACAGCAAACAAACCATAGAGATAGAACTTGAAACTGCTCTATTGTGTCAAGTTTCAAAGAGCTAGCACAAACCGTCTTTGATTTTGAGTTCCAAATACATGTATCCGTAAAGGAGGAAACAGAGTGAAACCTAAAAATGAAAACGGTTACTGCAAACGAACGGTTTAACCTAGAAGAACGAAACTTGGTGAGCCAAGTGGTTTTGGTGTACTGATCATTTCCTGAAAGAATCATCAAGATTGGGTGAAAAAATGTTTGTTGATATTTCAGGCAATTCGTACTTTTGGGAAGCTTGGCAACCCATTTCCATCAAAGTGATTTTCGCAAGTCTGTGTTTAGGGCTACATCAACAGAAAACAAATCATAGAGATAGAACTTGAAACTGCTCTATTGTGTCAAGTTTCAAAGAGCTAGCACAAACCGTCTTTGATTTAGAGTTCCAAATACATGTATCCATATAGGAGAAAACAGAGTGAAACCTAAAAATGAAAACGGTTACTGCAAACGAACGGTTTAACCTAGAAGAACGAAATTTGGTTAGCCAAGTCATTTTGGTGTACTGATCATTACCTGAAAGAATCATCAAGATTGGGTGAAAAAATGTTTGCTGATATTTCAGGCAACTCGTAGTTTTTGGAAGCTTGGCAACCCCTTTCCATCAAAGTGATTTTCGCCAGTCTCTTCTTAGAGCTACATCAACAGGAAACAAACCATAGAGATAAAACTTGAAACTGCTCTATTATGTCAAGTTTCAAAGAGATAGCACAAACCATCTTTTTTTTAGAGTTCCAAATACATGTATCCCTATAGGAGTAAACAGAGTGAAACCTAAAAATGAAAACGGTTACTGCAAACGAACGGTTTAACCTGGAAGAACGAAATCTGGTGAGCCAAATGGTTTTGGTGTACTGATCATTACATAAAAGAATCATCAAGATTGGGTGAAAAAATGTTTGCTGATATTTTAGGCAACTCGTAGTTTTGGGAAGCATGCCAACCCCTTTCCATCAAAGTGATTTTCGCCAGTCTGTGCTTAGGGCTACATCAACAGCAAACAAACCATAGAGATAGAACTTGAAACTGCTCTATTGTGTCAAGTTTCAAAGAGCTAGCACAAACCGTCTTTGATTTAGAGTTCCAAATACATGTATCCCTATAGGAGAAAACAGAGTGAAATCTAAAAATGAAAACGGTTGCTGCAAACGAACGGTTTAACCTGGAAGAACGAAATTTGGTGAGCCAAATGGTTTTGGTGTACTGATCATTACCTGAAAGAATCATCAAGATTGGGTGAAAAAATGTTTGCTGATATTTCAGGCAACTCGTAGTTTTTGGAAGCTTGGCAACCCCTTTCAATCAAAGTGATTTTCGCCAGTCTGTGCTTAGGGCTACATCAACAGCAAACAAACCATAGAGATAGAACTTGAAACTGCTCTATTGTGTCAAGTTTCAAAGAGCTAGCACAAAGCGTCTTTGATTTAGAGTTCCAAATACATGTATCTGTATAGGAGAAAACAGAGTGAAACCTAAAAATGAAAACAGTTACTGCAAACGAACGGTTTAACCTAGAAGAACGAAATTTGGTGAGCCAACTGGTTTTGGTGTACTGACTATTACCTGAAAGAATCATCAAGATTGGGTGAAAAAATGTTTGCTGATATTTCAGGCAACTCGTAGTTTTTGGAAGCTTGGCAACCCCTTTCCTTTAAAGTGATTTTCGCCAGTCTCTGCTTAGGGCTACATCAACAGCAAACAAACCATAGAGATAGAACTTGAAACTGCTCTATTGTGTCAAGTTTCAAAGAGCTAGCACAAACCGTCTTTGATTTAGAGTTCCAAATACATGTATCCCTATAGGAGAAAACAGAGTGAAACCTAAAAATAAAAACGGTTACTGCAAACGAACGGTTTAACATAGAAGAACGAAATTTGGTGAGCCAAGTGGTTTTGGTGTACTGATCATTACCTGCAAGAATCATCAAGATTGGGTGAAAAAATGTTTGCTGATATTTCAGGCAACTCGTAGTTTTTGGAAGCTTGGCAATCCCTTTTTATCAAAGTGATTTTCGCCAGTCTCTGCTTAGGGCTACATCAACAGAAAACAAACCATAGAGATAGAACTTGAAACTGCTCTATTGTGTCATGTTTCAAAGAGCTAGCACAAACCGTCTTTGATTTAGAGTTCCAAATACATGTATCCCTAAAGGAGAAAACAGAGTGAAACCTAAAAACGAAAACGGTTACTGCAAACGAACGGTTTAACCTGGAAGAACGAAATTTGGTGAGCCAAGTAGTTTTGGTGTACTGATCATTACCTGAAAGAATCATCAAGATTGGGTGAAAAAATGTTTGCTGATATTTCAGGCAACTCGTAGTTTTTGGAAGCTTGGCAACCCCTTTCCATCAAAGTGATTTTCGCCAGTCTCTGCTTAGGGATACATCAACAGCAAACAAACCATAGAGATAGAACTTGAAACTGCTCTATTGTGTCAAGTTTCAATAAGCTAGCACAAACCGTCTTTGATTTAGAGTTCCAAATATATGTATCCCTATAGGACAAAAAACAGAGTGAAATCTAAAAATGAAAACGGTTACTGCAAACGAACGGTTTAACCTAGAAGAACGAAGTTTGGTGAGCCAAGTGGTTTTGGTGTACTGATCATTACCTGAAAGAATCATCAAGATTGGGTGAAAAAATGTTTGCTGATATTTCAGGCAACTCGTAGTTTTGGGAAGCTTGGCAACCCCTTTCCATCAAAGTGATTTTCGCCAGTCTCTGCTTAGGGCTACATCAACAGCAAACAAATCATAGAGAGAGAACTTGAAACTGCTCTATTGTGTCAAGTTTCAAAGAGCTAGCACAAACCGTCTTTGATTTAGAGTTCCAAATACATGTATCCCTATAGGAGAAAACAGAGTGAAACCTAAAAATGAAAACGGTTACTGCAAACGAACGGTTTAACCTAGAAGAACGAAATTTGGTGAGCCAAGTGGTTTTGGTGTACTGATCATTACCTGCAAGAATCATCAAGATTGGGTGAAAAAATGTTTGCTGATATTTCAGGCAACTCGTAGTTTTTGGAATCTTGGGAACCCCTTTCCATCAAAGTGATTTTCGCCAGTCTCTGCTTAGGGCTACATCAACAGCAAACAAACCATAGAGATAGAACTTGAAACTGCTCTATTGTGTCAAGTTTCAAAGAGCTAGCACACACCGTCTTTGATTTAGAGATCCAAATACATGTATCCATATAGGAGGAAACAGAGTGAAACCTAAAAATGAAAACGGTTACTGCAAAAGAACGGTTTAACCTATAAGAACGAAATTTGGTGAGCCAAGTGGTTTTGGTGTACTGATCATTACCTGTAAGAATCATCAAGATTGGGTGAAAAAATGTTTGCTGATATTTCAGGCAACTCGTAGTTTTTGGAAACTTGGCAACCCCTTTCCATCAAAGTGATTTTCGCCAGTCTCTGCTTAGGGCTACATCAACAGCAAACAAACCACAGAGATAGAACTTGAAACTGCTTTATTCTGTCAAGTTTCAAAGAGCTAGCACAAACCTTCTTTGATTTAGAGTTCCAAATACATGTATCCCAATAGGAGAAAACAGAGTGAAACCTAAAAATGAAAACGGTTACTGCAAACGAACGGTTTAACCTAGAAGAACGAAATTTGGTGAGCCAAGTGGTTTTGGTGTACTGATCATTACCTGAAAGAATCATCAAGATTGGGTGAAAAAATGTTTGCTGATATTTCAGGCAACTCGTAGTTTTGGGAAGCTTGGCAACCCCTTTCCATCAAAGTGATTTTCGCCAGTCTCTGCTTAGGGCTACATCAACATCAAACAAACCATAGAGATACAACTTGAAACTGCTCTATTGTGTCAAGTTTCAAAGAGCTAGCACAAAACCGTCTTTGATTTAGAGTTCCAAATACATGTAGCCATATAGGAGAAAACAGAGTGAAACCTAAAAATGAAAACGGTTACTGCAAACGAACGGTTTAACCTAGAAGAACGAAATTTGGTGAGCCAAGTGGTTTTGGTGTACTGATAATTACCTGAAAGAATCATCAAGATTGGGTGAAAAAATGTTTGCTGATATTTCAGGCAACTCGTAGTTTTTGGAAGCTTGGCAACCCCTTTCCATCAAAGTGATTTTCGCCAGTCTCTGCTTAGGGCTACATCAACAGCAAACAAACCATAGAGATAGAACTTGAAACTGCTCTATTGTGTCAAGTTTCAAAGAGCTAGCACAAACCGTCTTTGATTTAGAGTTCCAAATACATGTATCCGTATAGGAGAAAACAGAGTGAAACCTAAAAATGTAAACGGTTACTGCAAACGAACGGTTTAACCTAGAAGAACTAAATTTGGTGAGCCAAGTGGTTTTGGTGTACTGATCATTACCTCAAAGAATCATCAAGATTGGGTGAAAAAATGTTTGCTGATATTTCAGGCAACTCGTAGTTTTTGGAAGCTTGGCAACCCCTTTCCATCAAAGTGATTTTCGCCAGTCGCTGCTTAGGGCTACATCAACAGCAAACAAACCATAGAGATAGAACTTGAAACTGCTCTATTGTGTCAAGTTTCAAAGAGCTAGCACAAACCGTCTTTGATTTAGAGTTCCAAATACATGTATCCGTATAGGAGAAAACAGAGTGAAACCTAAAAATGAAAACGGTTACTGCAAACGAACGGTTTAACCTAGAAGAACGAAATTTGGTGAGCCAAGTGGTTTTGGTGTACTGATCATTACCTGAAAGAATCATCAAGATTGGGTGAAAAAATGTTTGCTGATATTTCAGGCAACTCGTAGTTTTGGGAAGCTTGGCAACCCCTTTCCATCAAAGTGATTTTCGCCAGTCTCTGCTTAGGGCTACATCAACAGCAAACAAACCATAGAGATAGAACTTGAAACTGCTCTATTGTGTCAAGTTTCAAAGAGCTAGCACAAACCGTCTTTGATTTAGAGTTCCAAATACATGTATCCCTATAGGAGAAAACAGAGTGAAACCTAAAAATGAAAACGGTTACTGCAAACGAACGGTTTAACCTAGAAGAACGAAATTTGGTGAGCCAAGTGGTTTTGGTGTACTGATCATTACCTGAAAGAATCATCAAGATTGGGTGAAAAAATGTTTGCTGAGATTTCAGGCAACTCGTAGTTTTTGGAAGCTTGACAACCCCTCTCTATCAAAGTGATTTTCGCCAGTCTCTGCTTAGGGCTACATCAACAGCAAACAAACCATAGAGATAGAACTTGAAACTGCTCTATTGTGTCAAGTTTCAAAGAGCTAGCACAAACCGTCTTTGATTTAGAGTTCCAAATACATGTATCCCTATAGGAGAAAACAGAGTGAAACCTAAAAATGAAAACGGTTACTGCAAACGAACGGTTTAACCTAGAAGAACGAAATTTGGTGAGCCAAGTGGTTTTGGTGTACTGATCATTCCCTGAAAGAATCATCAAGATTGGGTGAAAAAATGTTTGCTGAGATTTCAGGCAACTCGTAGTTTTTGGAAGCTTGGCAACCCCTTTCCATCAAAGTGATTTTCGCCAGTCTCTGCTTAGGGCTACATCAACAGCAAACAAACCATAGAGATAGAACTTGAAACTGCTCTATTGTGTCAAGTTTCAAAGAGCTAGCACAAACCGTCTTTGATTTAGAGTTCCAAATACATGTATCCATATAGGAGAAAACAGAGTGAAACCTAAAAATGAAAACGGTTACTGCAAACGAACGGTTTAACCTAGAAGAACGAAATTTGGTGAGCCAAGTGGTTTTGGTGTACTGATCATTACCTGAAAGAATCATCAAGATTGGGTGAAAAAATGTTTGCTGAGATTTCAGGCAACTCGTAGTTTTTGGAAGCTTGGCAACCCCTTTCCATCAAAGTGATTTTCGCCAGTCTCTGCTTAGGGCTACATCAACAGCAAACAAACCATAGAGATAGAACTTGAAACTGCTCTATTGTGTCAAGTTTCAAAGAGCTAGCACAAACCGTCTTTGATTTAGAGTTCCAAATACATGTATCCGTATAGGAGAAAACAGAGTGAAACCTAAAAATGAAAACGGTTACTGCAAACGAACGGTTTAACCTAGATGAACGAAATTTGGTGAGCCAAGTGGTTTTAGTGTACTGATCATTACCTGAAAGAATCATCAAGATTGGGTGAAAAAATGTTTGCTGTGAATTCAGGCAACTCGTAGTTTTTGGAAGCTTCGCAACCTTTCAATCAAAGTGATTTTCGCCAGTCTGTGCTTAGGGCTACATCAACAGCAAACAAACCATAGAGATAGAACTTGAAACTGCTCTATTGTGTCAAGTTTCAAAGAGCTAGCACAAAGCGTCTTTGATTTAGAGTTCCAAATACATGTATCTGTATAGGAGAAAACAGAGTGAAACCTAAAAATGAAAACAGTTACTGCAAACGAACGGTTTAACCTAGAAGAACGAAATTTGGTGAGCCAACTGGTTTTGGTGTACTGACTATTACCTGAAAGAATCATCAAGATTGGGTGAAAAAATGTTTGCTGATATTTCAGGCAACTCGTAGTTTTTGGAAGCTTGGCAACCCCTTTCCTTTAAAGTGATTTTCGCCAGTCTCTGCTTAGGGCTACATCAACAGCAAACAAACCATAGAGATAGAACTTGAAACTGCTCTATTGTGTCAAGTTTCAAAGAGCTAGCACAAACCGTCTTTGATTTAGAGTTCCAAATACATGTATCCCTATAGGAGAAAACAGAGTGAAACCTAAAAATAAAAACGGTTACTGCAAACGAACGGTTTAACATAGAAGAACGAAATTTGGTGAGCCAAGTGGTTTTGGTGTACTGATCATTACCTGCAAGAATCATCAAGATTGGGTGAAAAAATGTTTGCTGATATTTCAGGCAACTCGTAGTTTTTGGAAGCTTGGCAATCCCTTTTTATCAAAGTGATTTTCGCCAGTCTCTGCTTAGGGCTACATCAACAGAAAACAAACCATAGAGATAGAACTTGAAACTGCTCTATTGTGTCATGTTTCAAAGAGCTAGCACAAACCGTCTTTGATTTAGAGTTCCAAATACATGTATCCCTAAAGGAGAAAACAGAGTGAAACCTAAAAACGAAAACGGTTACTGCAAACGAACGGTTTAACCTGGAAGAACGAAATTTGGTGAGCCAAGTAGTTTTGGTGTACTGATCATTACCTGAAAGAATCATCAAGATTGGGTGAAAAAATGTTTGCTGATATTTCAGGCAACTCGTAGTTTTTGGAAGCTTGGCAACCCCTTTCCATCAAAGTGATTTTCGCCAGTCTCTGCTTAGGGATACATCAACAGCAAACAAACCATAGAGATAGAACTTGAAACTGCTCTATTGTGTCAAGTTTCAATAAGCTAGCACAAACCGTCTTTGATTTAGAGTTCCAAATATATGTATCCCTATAGGACAAAAAACAGAGTGAAATCTAAAAATGAAAACGGTTACTGCAAACGAACGGTTTAACCTAGAAGAACGAAGTTTGGTGAGCCAAGTGGTTTTGGTGTACTGATCATTACCTGAAAGAATCATCAAGATTGGGTGAAAAAATGTTTGCTGATATTTCAGGCAACTCGTAGTTTTGGGAAGCTTGGCAACCCCTTTCCATCAAAGTGATTTTCGCCAGTCTCTGCTTAGGGCTACATCAACAGCAAACAAATCATAGAGAGAGAACTTGAAACTGCTCTATTGTGTCAAGTTTCAAAGAGCTAGCACAAACCGTCTTTGATTTAGAGTTCCAAATACATGTATCCCTATAGGAGAAAACAGAGTGAAACCTAAAAATGAAAACGGTTACTGCAAACGAACGGTTTAACCTAGAAGAACGAAATTTGGTGAGCCAAGTGGTTTTGGTGTACTGATCATTACCTGCAAGAATCATCAAGATTGGGTGAAAAAATGTTTGCTGATATTTCAGGCAACTCGTAGTTTTTGGAATCTTGGGAACCCCTTTCCATCAAAGTGATTTTCGCCAGTCTCTGCTTAGGGCTACATCAACAGCAAACAAACCATAGAGATAGAACTTGAAACTGCTCTATTGTGTCAAGTTTCAAAGAGCTAGCACACACCGTCTTTG
>NW_027524854.1:84353-105020 GCF_052094955.1 Ictidomys tridecemlineatus
ACTTAAAAATGAAAACGGTTACTGCAAACGAACGGTTTAACCTAGAAGAACGAAATTTGGTGAGCCAAGTGGTTTTGGTGTACTGATCATTACCTGAAAGAATCATCAAGATTGGGTGAAAAAATGTTTGCTGAGATTTCAGGCAACTCGTAGTTTTTTGGAAGCTTTGAAACCCCTTTCCATGAAAGTGATTTTCGCCAGTCTCTGCTTAGGGCTACATCAACAGCAAAAAAGCATAGAGATAGAACTTGAAACTGCTTAATTGTGTCAAGTTTCAAAGAGCTAGCACAAACCGTGTTTGATTTAGAGTTCCAAATACATGTATCCCTATAGGAGAAAACAGAGTGAAACCTAAAAATGAAAACGGTTACTGCAAACGAACGGTTTAACCTAGAAGAACGAAATTTGGTGAGCCAAGTGGTTTTGGTGTACTGATCATTACCTGAAAGAATCATCAAGATTGGGTGAAAAAATGTTTGCTGAGATTTCAGGCAACTCGTAGATTTTGGAAGCTTGGAAACCCCTTTCCATGAAAGTGATTTTCGCCAGTCTCTGCTTAGGGCTACATCAACAGCAAACAAAGCATAGAGATAGAACTTGGAACTGCTTTATTGAGTCAAGTTTCAAAGACCTAGCACAATCCGTGTTTGATTTAGAGTTCCAAATACATGTATCCCTATAGGGGAAAACAGAGTGAAACCTAAAAATGAAAACCGTTACTGCAAACGAACGGTTTAACCTAGAAGAACGAAATTTGGTGAGCCAAGTGGTTTTGGTGTGCTGATCATTACCGGAAAGAATCATCAAGATTGGGTGAAAAAATGTTTGCTGAGATTTCAGCCAACTCGTAGTTTTTTGGAAGCTTGGCAACCCCTTTTATTGAAAGTGATTTTCGCCAGTCTCTGCTTAGGGATACATCAACAGCAAACAAAGCATAGAGACAGAACTGGAAACTGCTTTATTGTGTCAAGTTTCAAAGAGCTAGCACAAACCGTGTTTGATTTAGAGTTCCAAATACATGTTTCCCTATAGGAGAAAACAGAGTGAAACGTAAAAATGAAAACGGTTACTGCAAACGAACGGTTTAACCTAGAAGAACGAAATTCGGTGAGCCAAGTGGTTTTGGTGTACTGATCATTACCGGAAAGAATCATCAAGATTGGGTGAAAAAATGTTTGCTGAGATTTCTGGAAACTCGTAGTTTTTTGGAAGCTTGGCAACCCCTTTCCATGAAAGGGATTTTCGCCAGTCTCTGCTTAGGGCTACATCAACAGCAAAAAAGCATAGAGATAGAACTTTAAACTGCTTAATTGTGTCAAGTTTCTAAGAGCTAGCACAAACCGTGTTTGATTTAGAGTTCCAAATACATGTATCCCTATAGGAGAAAACAGAGTGAAACCTAAAAATGAAAACGGTTACTGCAAACGAACGGTTTAACCTAGAAGAACGAAATTTGGTGAGCCAAGTGGTTTTGGTGTACTGATCATTACCTGAAAGAATCATCAAGATTGGGTGGAAAAAATGTTTGCTGAGATTTCAGGCAACTCGTAGATTTTGGAAGCTTGGCAACCCCTTTCCATGAAAGTGATTTTCGCCAGTCTGTGCTTAGGGCTACATCAACAGCAAACAAAGCATAGAGATAGAACTTGGAACTGCTTTATTGAGTCAAGTTTCAAAGAGCTATCACAAACCGTGTTTGATTTAGAGTTCCAAATACATGTATCCCTATAGGGGAAAACAGAGTGAAACCTAAAAATGAAAACGGTTACTGCAAACGAACGGTTTAACCTAGAAGAACGAAATTTGGTGAGCCAAGTGGTTTTGGTGTGCTGATCATTACCGGAAAGAATCATCAAGATTGGGTGAAAAAATGTTTGCTGAGATTTCAGCCAACTCGTAGTTTTTTGGAAGCTTGGCAACCCCTTTTATTGAAAGTGATTTTCGCCAGTCTCTGCTTAGGGATACATCAACAGCAAACAAAGCATAGAGATAGAACTGGAAACTGCTTTATTGAGTCAAGTTTCAAAGAGCTAGCACAAACCGTGTTTGATTTAGAGTTCCAAATACATGTATCCCTATAGGAGAAAACAGAGTGAAACCTAAAAATGAAAACGTTTACTGCAAACGAACGGTTTAACCTAGAAGAACGAAATTTGGTGAGTCAAGTGGTTTTGGTGCACTGATCATTACCTGAAAGAATCATCAAGATTGGGTGAAAAAATGTTTGCTGAGATCAGGCAACTCGTAGTTTTTTGGAACCTTGGCAACCCCTTTCCATGAAAGTGATTTTCGCCAGTCTCTGCTTAGGGCTACATCAACAGCAAACAAAGCATAGAGATAGAACTTGAAACTGCTTTATTGTGTCAAGTTTCAAAGAGCTAGCACAAACCGTGTTTGATTTAGAGTTCCAAATACATGTATCCCTATAGGAGAAAACAGAGTGAAACCTAAAAATGAAAACGGTTACTGCAAACGAACGGTTTAACCTAGAAGAACGAAATTTGGTGACCCAAGTGGTTTTGGTGTACTGATCATTACCTGAAAGAATCATCAAGATTGGGTGAAAAAATGTTTGCTGAGATTTCAGGTAACTCGTAGTTTTTTGGAAGCTTGGCACCCCTTTCCATGAAAGTGATTTTCGCCAGTCTCTGCTTAGGGCTACATCAACAGCAAACAAAGCATAGAGATAGAACTGGAAACTGCATTATTGTGTCAAGTTTCAAAGAGCTAGCACAAACCGTGTTTGATTTAGAGTTCCAAATACATGTATCCCTATAGGAGAAAACAGAGTGAAACCTAAAAATGAAAACAGTTACTGCAAACGAACGGTTTAACCTAGAAGAACGAAATTTGGTGAGCCAAGTGGTTTTGGTGTACCGATCATTACCTGAAAGAATCATCAAGATTGGGTGAAAAAATGTTTGCTAACATTTCAGGCACCTCGTAGTTTTTTGGAAGAGTGGCAACCCCTTTCCATGAAAGTGATTGTCACCAGTCTCTGCTTAGGCTACATCAACAGCAAACAAAGCATAGAGATAGAACTGGAAACTGCTTTATTGTGTCAAGTTTCAAAGAGCTAGCACAAACCGTGTTTGATATAGAGTTCCAAATACATGTATCCCTATAGGAGAAAACAGAGTGAAACCTAAAAATGAAAACGGTTACTGCAAACGAACGGTTTAACCTAGAAGAACGAAATTTGGTGAGCCAAGTGGTTTTGGTGTACTGATCATTACCTGAAAGAATCATCAAGATTGGGTGAAAAAATGTTTGCTGAGATTTCAGGCAACTCGTAGTTTTTTGGAAGCTTGGCAACCCCTTTCCATGAAAATGATTTTCGCCAGTCTCTGCTTAGGGCTACATCAACAGCAAACAAAGCATAGAGATAGAATTGGAAACTGCTTTATTGTTTCAAGTTTCAAAGAGCTAGCACAAACCGTGTTTGATTTAGAGTTCCAAATACATGTATCCCGATAGGAGAAAACAGAGTGAAACCTAAAAATGAAAACGGTTACTGCAAACGAACGGTTTAACCTAGAATAACGAAATTTGGTGAGCCCAGTGGTTTTGGTGTACTGATCATTACCTGAAAGAATCATCAAGATTGGGTGAAAAAATGTTTGCTGAGATTTCAGGTAACTCGTAGTGTTTTGGAAGCTTGGCACCCCTTTCCATGAAAGTGATTTTCGCCAGTCTCTGCTTAGGGCTACATCAACAGCAAACAAAGCATAGAGATAGAACTGGAAACTGCTTTATTGTGTCAAGTTTCAAAGAGCTAGCACAAACCGTGTTTGATTTAGAGTTCCAAATACATGTATCCCTATAGGAGAAAACAGAGGGAAACCTAAAAATTAAAACAGTTACTGCAAACGGACGGTTTAACCTAGAAGAACGAAATTTGGTGAGCCAAGTGGTTTTGGTGTACTGATCATTACCTGAAAGAATCATCAAGATTGGGTGAAAAAATGTTTGCTGAGATTTCCGGCAGATCATAGTTTTTTGGAAGCTTGGCAACCCCTTTCCATGAAAGGGATTTTCGCCAGTCTCTGGTTAGGGCTACATCAACAGCAAACAAAGCATAGAGATAGAACTGGAAACTGCTTTATTGTGTCAAGTTTCAAAGAGCTAGCATAAACCGTGTTTGATATAGAGTTCCAAATACATGTATCCCTATAGGAGAAAACAGAGTGAAACCTAAAAATGAAAACGGTTACTGCAAACGAACGGTTTAAACTAGAAGAACGAAATTTGGTGAGCCAAGTGGTTTTGGTGTACTGATCATTACCTGAAAGAATCATCAAGATTGGGTGAAAAAATGTTTGCTGAGATTTCAGGCAACTCGTAGTTTTTTGGAAGCTTGGCAACCCCTTTCCATGAAAATGATTTTCGCCAGTCTCTGCTTAGGGCTACATCAACAGCAAACAAACCATAGAGATAGAATTGGAAACTGCTTTATTGTGTCAAGTTTCAAAGAGCTAGCACAAACCGTGTTTGATTTAGAGTTCCAAATACATGTATCCCGATAGGAGAAAACAGAGTGAAACCTAAAAATGAAAACGGTTACTGCAAACGAACGGTTTAAACTAGAAGAACGAAATTTGGTGAGCCAAGTGGTTTAGGTGTACTGATCATTACCTGAAAGAATCATCAAGATTGGATGAAAAAATGTTTGCTGAGATTTCAGGCAACTCGTAGTTTTTTGGAAGCTTGGCAACCCCTTTCCATGAAAATGATTTTCGCCAGTCTCTGCTTAGGGCTACATCAACAGCAAACAAAGCATAGAGATAGAATTGGAAACTGCTTTATTGTGTCAAGTTTCAAAGAGCTAGCACAAACCGTGTTTGATTTAGAGTTCCAACTACATGTATCCCGATAGGAGAAAACAGAGTGAAACCTAAAAATGAAAACGGTTACTGCAAACGAACGGTTTAACCTAGAAGAACGAAATTTGGTGAGCCCAGTGGTTTTAGTGTACTGATCATTACCTGAAAGAATCATCAAGATTGGGTGAAAAAATGTTTGCTGAGATTTCAGGCAACTCGTAGATTTTTGGAAGCTTGGCAACCCCTTTCAATGAAAGTGATTTTCGCCATTCTCTGCTTAGGGCTACATCAACAGCAAACAAAGCATAGAGATAGAAGTGGAAACTGCTTTATTGTGTCAAGTTTCAAAGAGCTAGCACAAACCGTGTTTGATTTAGAGTTCCAAATACATGTATCCCTATAGGAGAAAACAGAGTGAAACCTAAAAATGAAAACGGTTACTGCAAACGAACGGTTTAACCTAGAAGAACGAAATTTGGTGAGCCAAGTGGTTTTGCTGTACCGATCATTACCTGAAAGAATCATCAAGATTGGGTGAAAAAATATTTGCTGAGATTTCAGGCAGATCGTAGTTTTTTGGAAGCTTGGCAACCCCTTTCCATGAAAGTGATTTTCGCCAGTCTCTGCTTAGGGCTACATCAACAGCAAACAAACCATAAAGATAGAACTTGAAACTGGTTTATTGTGTCAAGTTTCAAAGAGCTAGCACAAACCGTGTTTTATTTAGAGTTCCAAATACAGGTATCCCTATAGGAGAAAACAGAGTGAAACCTAAAAATGAAAACGGTTACTGCAAACGAACAGTTTATCCTAGAAGAACGAAATTCGGTGAGCCAAGTGGTTTTGGTGTACTGATCATTACCTGAAAGAATCATCAAGATTGGGTGAAAAAATGTTTGCTGAGATTTCAGGCAACTCGTAGTTTTTTGGAAGCGAAGCTCGGCAACCCCTTTCCATGAAAGTGATTTTCGCGAGTCTCTGCTTAGGCTACATCAACAGCAAACAAAGCATAGAGATAGAACTTGAAACTGCTTTATTGTGTCAAGTTTCAAAGAGCTAGCACAACCGTGTTTGATTTAGAGTTCCGAATACATGTATCCCTATAGGAGAAAACAGAGTGAAACCTAAAAATGAAAACGGTTTCTGCCGAACGGTTTAACCTAGAAGAACGAAATTTGGTGAGCCAAGTGGTTTTGGTGTACTGATCATTACTTGAATGAATCATCAAGATTGGGTGAAAAAATGTTTGCTGAGATTTCAGGCAACTGGTAGTTTTTTGGAACCTTGGTAACCCCTTTCCATGAAAGTGATTTTCGCCAGTCTCTGCTTAGGGCTACATCAACAGCAGACAAAGCATAGAGATAGAACTTGAAACTGCTTTATTGTGTCAAGTTTCAAAGAGCTAGCACAAACAGTGTTTGATTTAGAGTTCCAAATACATGTATCCATATAGGAGAGAACAGAGTGAAACCTAAAAATGAAAACGGTTACTGCAAACGAACGGTTTAACCTAGAAGAACGAAATTTGGTGAGCCAAGTGGTTTTGGTGTACTGATCATTACCTGAAAGAATCATCAAGATTGTGTGAAAAAATGTTTGCTGAGATTTCAGGCAACTCGTAGTTTTTTGGAAGCTTGGCAACCCCTTTCCATGAAAGTGATTTTCGCCAGTCTCTGCTTAGGGCTACATCAACAGCAAACAAAGCATAGAGATAGAACTTGAAACTGCTTTATTGTGTCAAGTTTCAAAGAGCTAGCACAAACCGTGTTTGATTTAGAGTTCCAAAATCATGAATCCCTATAGGAGAAAACAGAGTGAAACCTAAAAATGAAAACGGTTACTGCAAACGAACGGTTTAACCTAGAAGGAGGAAATTTGGTGAGCCAAGTTGTTTTGGTGTACTGATCATTACCTGAAAGAATCATCAAGATTGGGTGAAAAAATGTTTGCTGAGATTTCAGGCAACTCGTAGTTTTTTGGAAGCTTGGCAACCCCTTTCCATGAAAGTGATTTTCGCCATTCTCTGCGTAGGGCTATATCACCCCCAAACAAACCATAGAGACAGAACTTGAAACTGCTTTATTGTGTCAAGTTTCAAAGAGCTAGCACAAACCGTGTTTGATTTAGAGTTCCAAATACATGTATCCCTATAGGAGAAAACAGAGTGAAACCTAAAAATGAAAACGGTTACTGCAAACGAACGGTTTAACCTAGAAGAACGAAATTTGGTGAGTCAAGTGGTTTTGGTGTACTGATCATTACCTGAAAGAATCATCAAGATTGGGGGAAAAAATGTTTGCTGAGATTTCAGGCAACTCGTAGATTTTTGGAAGCATGGCAACCCCTTTCCATGTAAGTGAATTTCGCCAAGCTCTGCTTAGGGCTACATCAACAGCGAACAAGCCATAGAGACAGAACTTGAAACTTCTTTATTGTGTCAAGTTTCAAAGAGCTAGCACAAACCGTGTTTGATTTAGAGTTCCAAATATATGTATCCCTATAGGAGAAAACAGAGTGAAACCTAAAAATGAAAACGGTCACTGCAAACGAACGGTTTAACCTAGAAGAACGAAATTTGGTGAGCCAAGTGGTTTTGGTGTACTGATCATTACCTGAAAAAATCATCAAGATTGGGTGAGAAAATGTTTGCTGAGATTTCAGGCAACTCGTAGTTTTTTGGAAGCTTGGCAACCCATTTCAATGACAGTGATTTTCGCCAGTCTCTGCTTAGGGCTACATCAACAGCAAACAAAGCATAGAGATAGAACTAGAAACTGCTTTATTGTGTCAAGTTTCAAAGAGCTAGCAAAAACCGTGTTTGATTTAGAGTTCCAAATACATGTATCCCTATAGGAGAAAACAGAGTGAAACCTAAAAATGAAAACGGTTACTGCAAACGAACGGTTTAACCTAGAAGAACGAAATTTGGTGAGCCAAGTGGTTTTGGTGTACTGATCATTACCTAAAAGAATCATCAAGATTAGGTGAAAAATGTTTGCTGAGATTTCAGGCAACTCGTAGGTTTTTGGAAGCTTGGCAACCCCTTTCCATGAAAGGGATTTTCGCCAGTCTCTGCTTAGGGCTACATCAACAGCGAACAAGCCATAGAGACAGAACTTGAAACTGCTTTATTGTGTCAAGTTTCAAAGAGCTAGCACAAACCGCGTTTGATTTAGAGTTCCAAATACATGTATCCCTATAGGAGAAAACAAAGTGAAACCTAAAAATGAAAACGGTTACTGCAAATGAACGGTTTAACCTAGAAAAACAAAATTTGGTGAGCCAAGTGGTTTTGGTGTACTGATCATTACCTGAAAGAATCATCAAGATTGGGTGAAAAAATGTTTCCTGAGATTTCAGGCAACTCGTAGTTTTTTGGAAGCTTAGCAACCCCTTTCCATGAAAGAGATTTTCGCCAGTCTCTGCTTAGGGCTACATCAACAGCAAACAAAGCATAGAGATAGAAGTTGAAACTGCTGTATTGTGTCAAGTTTCAAAGAGCTAGCACAAACCGTGTTTGATTTAGAGTTCCAAATACATGTATCCCTATAGGAGAAAACAGAGTGAAACCTAAAAATGAAAACGGTTACTACAAACGAACGATTTAACGTTGAAGAACGAAATTTGGTGGGCCAAGTGGTTTTGGTGTACTGATCATTACCTGAAAGAATCATCAAGATTGGGTGAAAAAATGTTTGCTGAGATTTCAGGCAACTCGTAGTTTTTTGGAAGCTTGGCAACCCCTTTCCATGAAAGTGATTTTCGCCAGTCTCTGCTTAAGGCTACATCAAGAGCAAACAAAGCATAGAGGTAGAACTTGAAACTGCTTTATTGTGTCAAGTTTCAAAGAGCTAGCACAAACCGTGTTTGATTTAGAGTTCCAAATACATGTATCCCTATAGGAGAAAACAGAGTGAAACCTAAAAATGAAAACGGTTACTGCAAACAACGGTTTAACCTAGAAGAACGAAATTTGGTGAGCCAAGTGGTTTTGGTGTACTGGTCATTACCTGAAAGAATCATCAAGATTGGGTGAAAAAATGTTTGCTGAGATTTCAGGCAACTCGTAGTTTTTTGGAAGCTTGGCAACCCATTTCCATGAAAGTGATTTTCGCCAGTCTCTGCTTAGGGCTACATCAACAGCAAAAAAAACATAGAGACAGAACTTGAAACTGCTAAATTGTGTCAAGTTTCAAAGAGCTAGCACAAACCGTGTATGATTTAGAGTTCCAAATACATGTATCCCTAGAGTAGAAAAGAGAGTGAAACCTAAAAATGAAAACGGTTACTGCAAACGAACGGTTTAACCTAGAAGAACGAAATTTGGTGAGCCAAGTGGTTTGGTGTACTGATCATTACCTGAAAGAATCATCAAGTTTGGGTGAGAAAATGTTTGCTGAGATTTCAGGCAACTCATAGTTTTTTGGAAGCTTGGCAACCCCTTTCCATGACAGTGATTTTCGCAAGTCTCTGCTTAGGGCTACATCAACAGCAAACAAATCATAGAGATAGAACTTGAAACTTCTTTATTGTGTCAAGTTTCAAAGAGCTAGCACAAACCGAGTTTGATTTAGAGTTCCAAATACATGTATCCCTATAGGAGAAAACAGAGTGAAACCTAAAAATGAAAACGGTTACTGCAAACGAACGGTTTAACCTAGAAGAACGAAATTTGGTGAGCCAAGTGGTTTTGGTGTACTGATCATTACCTGAAAGAATCATCAAGATTGGGTGAGAAAATGTTTGCTGAGATTTTAGGCAACTCGTAGTTTTTTGGAAGCTTGGCAACCCCTTTCCATGAAAGGGATTTTCGCCAGTCTCTGTTTAGGGCTACATCAACAGCAAACAAAGCATAGAGATAGAACTTGAAACTGCTTTATTGTGTCAAGTTTCAAAGAGCTAGCACAAACCGTGTTTGATTTAGAGTTCCAAATACATGTATCCCTGTATGAGAAAAGAGAGTGAAACCTAAAAATTAAAACGGTTACTACAAACGAACGGTTTAACCTAGAAGAACGAAATTTGGTGAGCCAAGTGGTTTTTGTGTACTGATCATTACCTGAAAGAATCATCAAGATTGGGTGAAAAAATGTTTGCTGAGATTTCAGGCAACTCGTAGTTTTTTGGAAGCTTGGCAACCCCTTTCCATGAATGAGATTTTCGCCAGTCTCTCCTTAGGGCTACATCAACAGCAAACAAAGCATAGAGATAGAAGTTGAAACTGCTGTATTGTGTCAAGTTTCAAAGAGCTAGCACAAACCGTGTTTGATTTAGAGTTCCAAATACATGTATCCCTATAGGAGAAAACAGAGTGAAACCTAAAAATGAAAACGGTTACTGCAAACGAACGGTTTAACCTAGAAGAACGAAATTTGGTGAGCCAAGTGTTTTTGGTGTACTGATCATTACCTGAAAGAATCATCAAGATTGGGTGAGAAAATGTTTGCTGAAATTTCAGGCAACTCGTAGTTTTTTGGAAGCTTAGCAACCCCTTTTCATGAAAGGGAATTTCGCCAGTCTCTGCTTAGGGCTACATCAACAGCAAACAAAGCATAGAATTAGAACTTGAAACTGCTTTATTGTGTCAAGTTTCAAAGAGCTTGCACAAACCGTGTTTGATTTAGAGTTCCAAATACATGTATCCGTATAGGAGAAAACAGAGTGAAACCTAAAAATGAAAACGGTTACTGCAAACCAACGGTTTAACCGAGAAGAACGAAATTTGGTGAGCCAAGTGGTTTTGGTGTACTGATCATTACCTGAAAGAATCATCAAGATTGGGTCAAAAAATGTTTGCTGAGATTTCAGGCAACTCGTAGCTTTTTGGAAGCTTGGCAACCCCTTTCCATGAAAGTGATTTTCGCCAGTCTCTGCTTAGTGCTACATCAACAGCAAACAAAGCATAGAGATAGAACTTGAAACTGCTTTATTGTGTGAAGTTTCAAAGAGCTAGCACAAACCGTGTTTGATTTAGAGTTCCAAATACATGTATCCCTATAGGAGAAAACAGAGTGAAACCTAAAAATGAAAACGGTTACTGCAAACCAACGGTTTTACCTAGAAGAACGAAATTTGGTGAGCCAAGTGGTTTTGGTGTACTGATCATTACCTGAAAGAATCATCAAGATTGGGTAAAAAAAAATGTTTGCTGAGATTTCAGGCAACTCGTAGTTTTTTTGGAAGCTTGGCAACCCCTTTCCATGAAAGTGATTTCGCCAGTCTCAGCATAGGGCTACATCAAGCGCAAACAAATCATAGAGATAGAACTTGAAACTGCTTTATTGTGTCAAGTTTCAAAAAGCTAGCACAAACCGTGTTTGATTTAGAGTTCCAAATACATGTATCCCTATAGGAGAAAACAGAGTGAAACCTAAAAATGAAAACGGTCACTGCAAACGAACGGTTTAACCTAGAAGAACGAAATTTGGTGAGTCAAGTGGTTTTTGTGTACGTATCATTACCTGAAAGAATCATCAAGATTGGGTGAAAAAATGTTTGCTGAGATTTCAGGCAACTCGTAGTTTTTTGGAAGCTTGGCAACCCCTTTCCATGAAAGTTATATTCGCCAGTCTCTGCTTAGGGCTACATCAACAGCAAACAAACCATAGAGATAGAACTTTAAACTGCTTTATTGTGTCAAGTTTCAAAGAGCTAGCACAAACTGTGTTTGATTTAGAGTTCCAAATACATGTATCCCTATAGGAGAAAACAGAGTGAAACGTAAAAATGAAAACGGTTACTGCAAACGAACAGTTTAACCTAGAAGAACGAAATTTGGTGAGCCAAGTGATTTTGGTGTACTGATCATTACCTGAAAGAATCATCAAGATTGGGTGAAAAAATGTTTGCTGAGATTTCAGGCAACTCGTAGTTTTTTGGAAGCTTGGCAACGCCTTTCCATGAAAGTGATTTTCGCCCGTCTCTGCTTAGGGCTACATCAACAGCAAACAAAGCATAGAGATAGAACTTGAAACTGCTTTATTGTGTCAAGTTTCAAAGAGCTAGCACAAACCGTGTTTGATTTAGGGTTCCAAATACATGTATCCCTATAGGAGAAAACAGAGTGAAACCTAAAAATGAAAACGGTTACCGCAAACGAACGGTTTAACCTAGAAGAACGATATTTGGTGAGCCAAGTGGTTGTGGTGTACTGATCATTACCTGAAAGAATCATCAAGATTGGGTGAACAAATGTTTGCTGAGATTTCAGGCAACTCGTAGTTTTTTGGAAGTTTGGCAACCCCTTTACATGAAAGTTATTTTTGCCAGTCTCTGCTTAGGCCTACATCAACAGCAAACAAAGCGTAGAGATAGAACTTGAAACTGCTTTATTGTGTCAAGTTTCAAAGTGCTAGCACAAACCATGTTTGATTTAGAGTTCCAAATACATGTATCCCTATAAGAGAAAACAGAGTGAAACCTAAAAATGAAAACGGTGACTGCAAACGAACGGTTTAACCTAGAAGAACGAAATTTGGTGAGCCAAGTGGTTTTTGTGTACTGATCATTACCTGAAAGAATCATCAAGATTGGGTGAAAAAATGTTTGCTAAGATTTCAGGCAACTAGTAGCTTTTTGGAAACTTGGCAACCACTTTCCATGAAAGTGATTTTCGCCAGTCTCTGCTTACGGCTACATCCACAGCAAACAAAGCATAGAGATAGAACTTGAAACTGCTTTATTGTGTCAAGTTTCAAAGAGCTAGCACAAACCGTGTTTGATTTAGAGTTCCAAATACATGTATCCCTATAGGAGAAAACAGAGTGAAACCTAAAAATGAAAACGGTCACTGCAAACGAACGGTTTAACCTAGAAGAACGAAATTTGGTGAGTCAAGTGGTTTTTGTGTACGTATCATTACCTGAAAGAATCATCAAGATTGGGTGAAAAAATGTTTGCTGAGATTTCAGGCAACTCGTAGTTTTTTGGAAGCTTGGCAACCCCTTTCCATGAAAGTTATATTCGCCAGTCTCTGCTTAGGGCTACATCAACAGCAAACAAAGCATAGAGATAGAACTTGAAACTGCTTTATTGTGTCAAGTTTCAAAGAGCTAGCACAAACCGTGTTTGATTTAGGGTTCCAAATACATGTATCCCTATAGGAGAAAACAGAGTGAAACCTAAAAATGAAAACGGTTACCGCAAACGAACGGTTTAACCTAGAAGAACGATATTTGGTGAGCCAAGTGGTTGTGGTGTACTGATCATTACCTGAAAGAATCATCAAGATTGGGTGAACAAATGTTTGCTGAGATTTCAGGCAACTCGTAGTTTTTTGGAAGTTTGGCAACCCCTTTACATGAAAGTTATTTTTGCCAGTCTCTGCTTAGGCCGACATCAACAGCAAACATATCGTAGAGATAGAACTTGAAACTGCTTTATTGTGTCAAGTTTCAAAGTGCTAGCACAAACCATGTTTGATTTAGAGTTCCAAATACATGTATCCCTATAAGAGAAAACAGAGTGAAACCTAAAAATGAAAACGGTGACTGCAAACGAACGGTTTAACCTAGAAGAAAGAAATTTGGTGAGCCAAGTGGTTTTTGTGTACTGATCATTACCTGAAAGAATCATCAAGATTGGGTGAAAAAATGTTTGCTAAGATTTCAGGCAACTAGTAGCTTTTTGGAAACTTGGCAACCACTTTCCATGAAAGTGATTTTCGCCAGTCTCTGCTTAGGGCTACATCAACAGCAAACAAAGTGTAGAGATAGAACTTGAAACTGCTTTATTGTGTCAAGTTTCAAAGAGCTAGCACAAACCGTGTTTGATTTAGAGTTCCAAATACATGTATCCCTATAGGAGAAAACAGAGTGAAACCTAAAAATGAAAACGGTTACTGCAAACCAACGGTTTTACCTAGAAGAACGAAATTTGGTGAGCCAAGTGGTTTTTGTGTACTGATCATTACGTGAAAGAATCATCAAGATTGGGTAAAAAAGTGTTTGCTGAGATTTCAGGCAACTCGTAGTTTTTTTGGAAGCTTGGCAACCCCTTTCCATGAAAGTGATTTCGCCAGTCTCTGCTTAGGGCTACATCAACAGCAAACAAAGCATAGAGATAGAACATGAAATTGCTTTATTGTGTCAAGTTTCAAAAAGCTACCACAAACCGTGTTTGATTTAGAGTTCCAAATACATGTATCGCTATAGGAGAAAACAGAGTGAAACCTAAAAATGAAAACGGTCACTGCAAACGAACGGTTTAACCTAGAAGAACGAAATTTGGTGAGTCAAGTGGTTTTTGTGTACGTATCATTACCTGAAAGAATCATCAAGATTGGGTGAAAAAATGTTTGCTGAGATTTCAGGCAACTCGTATTTTTTTGGAAGCTTGGCAACCCCTTTCCATGAAAGTGATTTTCGCCAGTCTCTGCTTAGGGCTACAACAACAGCAAACAAAGCATAGAGATAGAACTGGAATCTGCTTTATTGTGTCAATTTTCAAAGAGCTAGCACAAACCGTGTTTGATTTAGTGTTCAAAATACATGTATCCCTATAGGAGTAAACAGAGTGAAACCTAAAAATGAAAACGGTCACTGCAAACGAACGGTTTAACCTAGAAGAACGAAATTTGGTGAGCCAAGTGGTTTTGGTGTACTGATCATTACCTGAAAGAATCATCAATATTGGGTGAAAAAATGTTTTCTGCGATTTCAGACAACATGTAGTTTTTTGGAAGCTTGGCAACCCCTTTCCATGAAAGTGATTTTCGCCAGTCTCTGCTTAGGGCTACTTCAACAGCAAACAAACCATAGAGATAGAACTGGAAACTGCTTTATTGTGTCAAGTTTCAAAGAGCTAGCAGAAACCGTGTTTGATTTAGAGTTCCAAATACATGTATCCCTATAGGAGAAAACAGAGTGAAACCTAAAAATGAAAACGGTCACTGCAAACGAACGGTTTAACATAGAAAAACGAAATTTGGTGAGTCAAGTGGTTTTGGTGTACGGATCATTACCTGAAAGAATCATCAAGATTGGGTGAAAAAATGTTTGCTGAGATTTCAGGCAACTCGTAGTTTTTTGGAAGCTTGGCAACGCCTTTCCATGAAAGTGATTTTCGCCCGTCTCTGCTTAGGGCTACATCAACAGCAAACAAAGCATAGAGGTAGAACTGGAAACTGCTTTATTGTGTCAAGTTTCAAAGAGCTAGCACAAACCGTGTTTGATTTAGGGTTCCAAATACATGTATCCCTATAGGAGAAAACAGAGTGAAACCTAAAAATGAAAACGGTTACCGCAAACGAACGGTTTAACCTAGAAGAACGATATTTGGTGAGCCAAGTGGTTTTGGTGTACTGATCATTACCTGAAAGAATCATCAAGATTGGGTGAACAAATGTTTGCTGAGATTTCAGGCAACTCGTAGTTTTTTGGAAGTCTGGCAACCCCTTTCCATGAAAGTTATTTTTGCCAGTCTCTGCTTAGGCCTACATCAACAGCAAACAAAGCGTAGAGATAGAACTTGAAACTGCTTTATTGTATCAAGTTGCAAAATGCTAGCACAAACCATGTTTGATTTAGAGTTCCAAATACATGTATCCCTATAGGAGAAAACAGAGTGAAACGTAAAAATGAAAACGGTGACTGCAAACGAACGGTTTAAACTAGAAGAACGAAATTTGGTGAGCCAAGTGGTTTTTGTGTACTGATCATTACCTGAAAGAATCATCAAGATTGGGTGAAAAAATGTTTGCTGAGATTTCAGGCAACTAGTAGCTTTTTGGAAACTTGGCAACCACTTTCCATGAAAGTGATTTTCGCCAGTCTCTGCTTAGGGCTACATCAACAGCAAACAAAGCGTAGAGATAGAACTTGAAACTGCTTTATTGTGTCAAGTTTCAAAGAGCTAGCACAAACCGTGTTTGATTTAGAGTTCCAAATACATGTATCCCTATAGGAGAAAACAGAGTGAAACCTAAAAATGAAAACGGTTACTGCAAACCAACGGTTTTACCTAGAAGAACGAAATTTGGTGAGCCAAGTGGTTTTGGTGTACTGATCATTACCTGAAAGAATCATCAAGATTGGGTAAAAAAATGTTTGCTGAGATTTCAGGCAACTCGTAGTTTTTTTGGAAGCTTGGCAACCCCTTTCCATGAAAGTGATTTCGCCAGTCTCTGCTTAGGGCTACATCAACAGCAAACAAAGCATAGAGATAGAACATGAAACTGCTTTATTGTGTCAAGTTTCAAAAAGCTACCACAAACCGTGTTTGATTTAGAGTTCCAAATACATGTATCCCTATAGGAGAAAACAGAGTGAAACCTAAAAATGAAAACGGTCACTGCAAACGAACGGTTTAACCTAGAAGAACGAAATTTGGTGAGTCAAGTGGTTTTTGTGTACGTATCATTACCTGAAAGAATCATCAAGATTGGGTGAAAAAATGTTTGCTGAGATTTCAGGCAACTCGTATTTTTTTGGAAGCTTGGCAACCCCTTTCCATGAAAGTGATTTTCGCCAGTCTCTGCTTAGGGCTACAACAACAGCAAACAAAGCATAGAGATAGAACTGGAATCTGCTTTATTGTGTCAAGTTTCAAAGAGCTAGCACAAACCGTGTTTGATTTAGAGTTCAAAATACATGTATCCCTATAGGAGTAAACAGAGTGAAACCTAAAAATGAAAACGGTCACTGCAAACGAACGGTTTAACCTAGAAGAACGAAATTTGGTGAGCCAAGTGGTTTTGGTGTACTGATCATTACCTGAAAGAATCATCAATATTGGGTGAAAAAATGTTTGCTGCGATTTAAGGCAACTTGTAGTTTTTTGGAAGCTTGGCAACCCCTTTCCATGAAAGTGATTTTCGCCAGTCTCTGCTTAGGGCTACATCAACAGCAAACAAACCATAGAGATAGAACTGGAAACTGCTTTATTGTGTCAAGTTTCAAAGAGCTAGCAGAAACCGTGTTTGATTTAGAGTTCCAAATACATGTATCCCTATAGGAGAAAACAGAGTGAAACCTAAAAATGAAAACGGTCACTGCAAACGAACGGTTTAACATAGAAAAACGAAATTTGGTGAGTCAAGTGGTTTTGGTGTACGGATCATTACCTGAAAGAATCATCAAGATTGGGTGAAAAAATGTTTGCTGAGATTTCAGGCAACTAGTAGTTTTTTGGAAGCTTGGCAACCCCTTTCCATGAAAGTGATTTTCGCCCGTCTCTGCTTAGGGCTACATCAACAGCAAACAAAGCATAGAGATAGAACTTGAAACTGCTTTATTGTGTCAAGTTTCAAAGAGCTAGCACAAACCGTGTTTGATTTAGGGTTCCAAATACATGTATCCCTATAGGAGAAAACAGAGTGAAACCTAAAAATGAAAACGGTTACCGCAAACGAACGGTTTAACCTAGAAGAACGATATTTGGTGAGCCAAGTGGTTTTGGTGTACTGATCATTACCTGAAAGAATCATCAAGATTGGGTGAACAAATGTTTGCTGAGATTTCAGGCAACTCGTAGTTTTTTGGAAGTTTGGCAACCCCTTTCCATGAAAGTGATTTTTGCCAGTCTCTGCTTAGGCCTACATCAACAGCAAACAATGCGTAGAGATAGAACTTGAAACTCCTTTATTGCGTCAAGTTTCAAAGTGCTAGCACAAACCATGTTTGATTTAGAGTTCCAAATACATGTATCCCTATAGGAGAAAACAGAGTGAAACCTAAAAATGAAAACGGTGACTGCAAACGAACGGTTTAACCTAGAAGAACGAAATTTGGTGAGCCAAGTGGTTTTGGTGTACTGATCATTACCTGAAAGAATCATCAAGATTGGGTGAAAAAATGTTTGCTGAGATTTCAGGCAACTCGTAGTTTTTTGGAAGCTTGGCAACGCCTTTCCATGAAAGTGATTTTCGCCCGTCTCTGCTTAGGGCTACATCAACAGCAAACAAAGCATAGAGATAGAACTTGAAACTGCTTTATTGTGTCAAGTTTCAAAGAGCTAGCACAAACCGTGTTTGATTTAGGGTTCCAAATACATGTATCCCTATAGGAGAAAACAGAGTGAAACCTAAAAATGAAAACGGTTACCGCAAACGAACGGTTTAACCTAGAAGAACGATATTTGGTGAGCCAAGTGGTTTTGGTGTACTGATCATTACCTGAAAGAATCATCAAGATTGGGTGAACAAATGTTTGCTGAGATTTCAGGAACTCGTAGTTTTTTGGAAGTCTGGCAACCCCTTTCCATGAAAGTTATTTTTGCCAGTCTCTGCTTAGGCCTACATCAACAGCAAACAAAGCGTAGAGATAGAACTTGAAACTGCTTTATTGTGTCAAGTTGCAAAGTGCTAGCACAAACCATGTTTGATTTAGAGTTCCAAATACATGTATCCCTATAGGAGAAAACAGAGTGAAACCTAAAAATGAAAACGGTGACTGCAAACGAACGGTTTAAACTAGAAGAACGAAATTTGGTGAGCCAAGTGGTTTATGTGTACTGATCATTACCTGAAAGAATCATCAAGATTGGGTGAAAAAATGTTTGCTGAGATTTCAGGCAACTAGTAGCTTTTTGGAAACTTGGCAACCACTTTCCATGAAAGTGATTTTCGCCAGTCTCTGCTTAGGGCTACATCAACAGCAAACAAAGCGTAGAGATAGAACTTGAAACTGCTTTATTGTGTCAAGTTTCAAAGAGCTAGCACAAACCGTGTTTGATTTAGAGTTCCAAATACACGTATCCCTATAGGAGAAAACAGAGTGAAACCTAAAAATGAAAACGGTTACTGCAAACCAACGGTTTTACCTAGAAGAACGAAATTTGGTGAGCCAAGTGGTTTTGGTGTACTGATCATTACCTGAAAGAATCATCAAGATTGGGTAAAAAAATGTTTGCTGAGATTTCAGGCAACTCATAGTTTTTTTGGAAGCTTGGCAACCCCTTTCCATGAAAGTGATTTCGCCAGTCTCTGCTTAGGGCTACATCAACAGCAAACAAAGCATAGAGATAGAACATGAAACTGCTTTATTGTGTCAAGTTTCAAAAAGCTACCACAAACCGTGTTTGATTTAGAGTTCCAAATACATGTATCCCTATAGGAGAAAACAGAGTGAAACCTAAAAATGAAAACGGTCACTGCAAACGAACGGTTTAACCTAGAAGAACGAAATTTGGTGAGTCAAGTGGTTTTTGTGTACGTATCATTACCTGAAAGAATCATCAAGATTGGGTGAAAAAGTGTTTGCTGAGATTTCAGGCAACTCGTAGTTTTTTGGAAGCTTGGCAACCCCTTTCCATGAAAGTGATTTTTGCCAGTCTCTGCTTAGGGCTACAACAACAGCAAACAAAGCATAGAGATAGAACTGGAATCTGCTTTATTGTGTCAAGTTTCAAAGAGCTAGCACAAACCGTGTTTGATTTAGAGTTCAAAATACATGTATCCCTATAGGAGTAAACAGAGTGAAACCTAAAAATGAAAACGGTCACTGCAAACGAACGGTTTAACCTAGAAGAACGAAATTTGGTGAGCCAAGTGGTTTTGGTGTACTGATCATTACCTGAAAGAATCATCAATATTGGGTGAAAAAATGTTTGCTGCGATTTCAGGCAACTTGTAGTTTTTTGGAAGCTTGGCAACCCCTTTCCATGAAAGTGATTTTCGCCAGTCTCTGCTTAGGGCTACATCAACAGCAAACAAACCATAGAGATAGAACTGGAAACTGCTTTATTGTGTCAAGTTTCAAAGAGCTAGCAGAAACCGTGTTTGATTTAGAGTTCCAAATACATGTATCCCTATAGGAGAAAACAGAGTGAAACCTAAAAATGAAAACGGTCACTGCAAACGAACGGTTTAACATAGAAAAACGAAATTTGGTGAGTCAAGTGGTTTGGTGTACGGATCATTACCTGAAAGAATCATCAAGATTGGGTGAAAAAATGTTTGCTGAGATTTCAGGCAACTCGTAGTTTTTTGGAAGCTTGGCAACGCCTTTCCATGAAAGTGATTTTCGCCCGTCTCTGCTTAGGGCTACATCAACAGCAAACAAAGCATAGAGATAGAACTTGAAACTGCTTTATTGTGTCAAGTTTCAAAGAGCTAGCACAAACCGTGTTTGATTTAGAGTTCCAAATACATGTATCCCTATAGGAGAAAACAGAGTGAAACCTAAAAATGAAAACGGTTACTGCAAACGAACGGTTTAACCTAGAAGAATGAAATTTGGTGAGCCAAGTGGTTTTGTTGTACTGATCATTACCTGAAAGAATCATCAAGATTGGGTGAAAAAATGTTTGCTGAGATTTCAGGCAACTCGTAGTTTTTTGGAAGCTTGGCAACCCCTTTCCATGAAAGTGATTTTCGCCAGTCTCTGCTTAGGGCTACAACAACAGCAAACAAAGCATAGAGATAGAACTGGAATCTGCTTTATTGTGTCAAGTTTCAAAGAGCTAGCACAAACCGTGTTTGATTTAGAGTTCAAAATACATGTATCCCTATAGGAGTAAACAGAGTGAAACCTAAAAATGAAAACGGTCACTGCAAACGAACGGTTTAACCTAGAAGAACATAATTTGGTGAGTCAAGTGGTTTTGGTGTACTGATCATTACCTGAAAGAATCATCAAGATTGGGTGAAAAAATGTTTGCTGAGATTTCATGCAACTCGTTGTTTTTTGGAAGCTTGGCAAGCCTTTCCATGAAAGTGATTTTCGCCCGTCTCTGCTTAGGGCTACATCAACAGCAAACAAAGCATAGAGATAGAACTTGAAACTGCTTTATTGTGTCAAGTTTCAAAGAGCTAGCACAAACCGTGTTTGATTTAGGGTTCCAAATACATGTATCCCTATAGGAGAAAACAGAGTGAAACCTAAAGATGAAAACGGTGACTGCAATC